>NW_027100082.1:0-35220 GCF_031753505.1 Anomalospiza imberbis
AATTCAACAGGCAGGAGAGCGGCAGCCACCGTCCTCCAGCAGTCGGAAGGCTTCGCACACCAGCCCGCTTCTTTGCGGCTTCGTTCTTCGCCTCTTCCAAGCAACCGCGATCTCTGCCTCTCGGAGGCGAAGAAGCGGCTAATTCGCGCACAGCTCAGTAGAGCGGCAGCGCAGCGCTCCGGAGCGCCGCTTCAAGCCGAAAGACGCCGGGAAGCGGCACTTTCCTCCGGATAGCTCCGGAGCCGCGCTTCTGCCTCTCTAGTCGTCTCTATCTTAGCGAAAAGCTTTCCCACTCCATTTGGCAAGGGGAGAGCGTACCTGCACTGCACACTAACCGCGGTTTGCAAAGAAAGAGGATTTGCTGCACATTCCAAGGACACGGCTCTTTCCGAGGCAATCTGCAACCTGCTGTCAGATGGAAGTGCTCTCTGCCCTCTCCTGCCCAGCTCTAGGTACTAGCGGGCACTTGCCAGCCTGGGCGAGGCAAACAACCTCCAGAGATGTCACAGAGCATAAGTGGAGCACAGATGCTCAAAAGCAGCAAAGCTGAAGAGCCTGGCTCAGCTTCACTAGTGTGCAATTGACTGACTGCGAAAAACAAAGCAGCAGAGCACCGGGCTTCTGGGCGCTGTGAAGGCAATTGCCAAAACCAGGCACCTGCTCCTTCCCAAGCACAGGCAGCTGCCTATGTTCTTGCTTGTCGACAAACCCACCGCTGCCCTTCTTTTCAGCAGCTGCCACCGTCTTCTGTGCATCTCGGAGCCTCTGGCGACGAGCAAGACTTGCCAAGGTGGGACGCATCAGGACCAAGTCAAAACCCAGGCAAGTTGTCCTGGAACGCTTTCCATTCGCTTGCCGAGAGTGAATTCAAGAGGCAGGAGAGCGGCAGCCACCGTCCTCCAGCAGTCGGAAGGCTTCGCACGCAAGCCTGCTTCTTTGCGGCTTCGTTCTTCGCCTCTTCCAAGCAACCGCGATCTCTGCCTCTCGGAGGCGAAGAAGCGGCTAATTCGCGCACAGCTCAGTAGAGCGGCAGCGCAGCGCTCCGGAGCGCCGCTTCAAGCCGAAAGACGCCGGGAAGCGGCACTTTCCTCCGGATAGCTCCGGAGCCGCGCTTCTGCCTCTCTAGTCGTCTCTATCTTAGCGAAAAGCTTTCCCACTCCATTTGGCAAGGGGAGAGCGTACCTGCACTGCACACTAACCGCGGTTTGCAAGAAAGAGGATTTGCTGCACATTCCAAGGACATGGCTCTTTCCGAGGCAATCTGCAACCTGCTGTCAGATGGAAGTGCTCTCTGCCCTCTCCTGCCCAGCTCTAGGTACTAGCGGGCACTTGCCAGCCTGGGCGAGGCAAACAACCTCGAGAGATGTCACAGAGCATAAGTGGAGCACAGATGCTCAAAAGCAGCAAAGCTGAAGAGCCTGGCTCAGCTTCACTAGTGTGCAATTGACTGACTGCGAAAAACAAAGCAGCAGAGCACCGGGCTTCTGGGCGCTGTGAAGGCAATTGCCAAAACCAGGCAGCTGCTCCTTCCCAAGCACAGGCAGCTGCCTATGTTCTTGCTTGTCGACAAACTCACCGCTGCCCTTCTTTTCAGCAGCTGCCACCGTCTTCTGTGCATCTCGGAGCCTCTGGCGACGAGCAAGACTTGCCAAGGTGGGACGCATCAGCACCAAGTCAAAACCCAGGCAAGTTGTCCTGGAACGCTTTCCATTCGCTTGCCGAGAGTGAATTCAACAGGCAGGAGAGCGGCAGCCACCGTCCTCCAGCAGTCGGAAGGCTTCGCACACCAGCCCGCTTCTTTGCGGCTTCGTTCTTCGCCTCTTCCAAGCAACCGCGATCTCTGCCTCTCGGAGGCGAAGAAGCGGCTAATTCGCGCACAGCTCAGTAGAGCGGCAGCGCAGCGCTCCGGAGCGCCGCTTCAAGCCGAAAGACGCCGGGAAGCTGCACTTTCCTCCGGATAGCTCCGGAGCCGCGCTTCTGCTTCTCTAGTTGTCTCTATCTTAGCGAAAAGCTTTCCCACTCCATTTGGCAAGGGGAGAGCGTACCTGCACTGCACACTAACCGCGGTTTGCAAAGAAAGAGGATTTGCTGCACATTCCAAGGACACGGCTCTTTCCGAGGCAATCTGCAACCTGCTGTCAGATGGAAGTGCTCTCTGCCCTCTCCTGCCCAGCTCTAGGTACTAGCGGGCACTTTCCAGCCTGGGCGAGGCAAACAACCTCCAGAGATGTCACAGAGCATAAGTGGAGCACAGATGCTCAAAAGCAGCAAAGCTGAAGAGCCTGGCTCAGCTTCACTAGTGTGCAATTGACTGACTGCGAAAAACAAAGCAGCAGAGCACTGGGCTTCTGGGCGCTGTGAAGGCAATTGCCAAAACCAGGCAGCTGCTCCTTCCCAAGCACAGGCAGCTGCCTATGTTCTTGCTTGTCGACAAACTCACCGCTGCCCTTCTTTTCAGCAGCTGCCACCGTCTTCTGTGCATCTCGGAGCCTCTGGCGACGAGCAAGACTTGCCAAGGTGGGACGCATCAGGACCAAGTCAAAACCCAGGCAAGTTGTCCTGGAACGCTTTCCATTCGCTTGCCGAGAGTGAATTCAACAGGCAGGAGAGCGGCAGCCACCGTCCTCCAGCAGTCGGAAGGCTTCGCACACCAGCCCGCTTCTTTGCGGCTTCGTTCTTCGCCTCTTCCAAGCAACCGCGATCTCTGCCTCTCGGAGGCGAAGAAGCGGCTAATTCGCGCACAGCTCAGTAGAGCGGCAGCGCAGCGCTCCGGAGCGCCGCTTCAAGCCGAAAGACGCCGGGAAGCGGCACTTTCCTCCGGATAGCTCCGGAGCCGCGCTTCTGCCTCTCTAGTCGTCTCTATCTTAGCGAAAAGCTTTCCCACTCCATTTGGCAAGGGGAGAGCGTACCTGCACTGCACACTAACCGCGGTTTGAAAAGAAAGAGGATTTGCTGCACATTCCAAGGACACGGCTCTTTCCGAGGCAATCTGCAACCTGCTGTCAGATGGAAGTGCTCTCTGCCCTCTCCTGCCCAGCTCTAGGTACTAGCGGGCACTTTCCAGCCTGGCCGAGGCAAACAACCTCGAGAGATGTCACAGAGCATAAGTGGAGCACAGATGCTCAAAAGCAGCAAAGCTGAAGAGCCTGGCTCAGCTTCACTAGTGTGCAATTGACTGACTGCGAAAAACAAAGCAGCAGAGCACTGGGCTTCTGGGCGCTGTGAAGGCAATTGCCAAAACCAGGCAGCTGCTCCTTCCCAAGCACAGGCAGCTGCCTATGTTCTTGCTTGTCGACAAACTCACCGCTGCCCTTCTTTTCAGCAGCTGCCACCGTCTTCTGTGCATCTCGGAGCCTCTGGCGACGAGCAAGACTTGCCAAGGTGGGACGCATCAGGACCAAGTCAAAACCCAGGCAAGTTGTCCTGGAACGCTTTCCATTCGCTTGCCGAGAGTGAATTCAAGAGGCAGGAGAGCGGCAGCCACCGTCCCCCAGCAGTCGGAAGGCTTCGCACGCAAGCCCGCTTCTTTGCGGCTTCGTTCTTCGCCTCTTCCAAGCAACCGCGATCTCTGCCTCTCGGAGGCGAAGAAGCGGCTAATTCGCGCACAGCTCAGTAGAGCGGCAGCGCAGCGCTCCGGAGCGCCGCTTCAAGCCGAAAGACGCCGGGAAGCTGCACTTTCCTCCGGATAGCTCCGGAGCCGCGCTTCTGCCTCTCTAGTCGTCTCTATCTTAGCGAAAAGCTTTCCCACTCCATTGGCAAGGGGAGAGCGTACCTGCACTGCACACTAACCGCGGTTTGCAAAGAAAGAGGATTTGCTGCACATTCCAAGGACACGGCTCTTTCCGAGGCAATCTGCAACCTGCTGTCAGATGGAAGTGCTCTCTGCCCTCTCCTGCCCAGCTCTAGGTACTAGCGGGCACTTGCCAGCCTGGGCGAGGCAAACAACCTCGAGAGATGTCACAGAGCATAAGTGGAGCACAGATGCTCAAAAGCAGCAAAGCTGAAGAGCCTGGCTCAGCTTCACTAGTGTGCAATTGACTGACTGCGAAAAACAAAGCAGCAGAGCACCGGGCTTCTGGGCGCTGTGAAGGCAATTGCCAAAACCAGGCAGCTGCTCCTTCCCAAGCACAGGCAGCTGCCTATGTTCTTGCTTGTCGACAAACCCACCGCTGCCCTTCTTTTCAGCAGCTGCCACCGTCTTCTGTGCATCTCGGAGCCTCTGGCGACGAGCAAGACTTGCCAAGGTGGGACGCATCAGGACCAAGTCAAAACCCAGGCAAGTTGTCCTGGAACGCTTTCCATTCGCTTGCCGAGAGTGAATTCAAGAGGCAGGAGAGCGGCAGCCACCGTCCTCCAGCAGTCGGAAGGCTTCGCACACCAGCCCGCTTCTTTGCGGCTTCGTTCTTCGCCTCTTCCAAGCAACCGCGATCTCTGCCTCTCGGAGGCGAAGAAGCGGCTAATTCGCGCACAGCTCAGTAGAGCGGCAGCGCAGCGCTCCGGAGCGCCGCTTCAAGCCGAAAGACGCCGGGAAGCGGCACTTTCCTCCGGATAGCTCCGGAGCCGCGCTTCTGCCTCTCTAGTCGTCTCTATCTTAGCGAAAAGCTTTCCCACTCCATTTGGCAAGGGGAGAGCGTACCTGCACTGCACACTAACCGCGGTTTGCAAAGAAAGAGGATTTGCTGCACATTGCAAGGACACGGCTCTTTCCGAGGCAATCTGCAACCTGCTGTCAGATGGAAGTGCTCTCTGCCCTCTCCTGCCCAGCTCTAGGTACTAGCGGGCACTTGCCAGCCTGGGCGAGGCAAACAACCTCGAGAGATGTCACAGAGCATAAGTGGAGCGCAGATGCTCAAAAAGAGCAAAGCTGAAGAGCCTGGCTCAGCTTCACTAGTGTGCAATTGACTGACTGCGAAAAACAAAGCAGCAGAGCACCGGGCTTCTGGGCGCTGTGAAGGCAATTGCCAAAACCAGGCAGCTGCTCCTTCCCAAGCACAGGCAGCTGCCTATGTTCTTGCTTGTCGACAAACTCACCGCTGCCCTTCTTTTCAGCAGCTGCCACCGTCTTCTGTGCATCTCGGAGCCTCTGGCGACGAGCAAGACTTGCCAAGGTGGGACGCATCAGGACCAAGTCAAAACCCAGGCAAGTTGTCCTGGAATTCAAGAGGCAGGAGAGCGGCAGCCACCGTCCTCCAGCAGTCGGAAGGCTTCGCACACCAGCCCGCTTCTTTGCGGCTTCGTTCTTCGCCTCTTCCAAGCAACCCGCGATCTCTGCCTCTCGGAGGCGAAGAAGCGGCTAATTCGCGCACAGCTCGGTAGAGCGGCAGCGCAGCGCTCCGGAGCGCCGCTTCAAGCCGAAAGACGCCGGGAAGCGGCACTTTCCTCCGGATAGCTCCGGAGCCGCGCTTCTGCTTCTCTAGTCGTCTCTATCTTAGCGAAAAGCTTTCCCACTCCATTTGGCAAGGGGAGAGAGGACCTGCACTGCACACTAACCGCGGTTTGCAAAGAAAGAGGATTTGCTGCACATTCCAAGGACACGGCTCTTTCCGAGGCAATCTGCAACCTGCTGTCAGATAGAAGTGCTCCCTGTCCTCTCCTGCCCAGCTCTAGGTACTAGCGGGCACTTGCCAGCCTGGGCGAGGCAAACAACCTCGAGAGATGTCACAGAGCATAAGTGGAGCACAGATGCTCAAAAGCAGCAAAGCTGAAGAGCCTGGCTCAGCTTCACTAGTGTGCAGTTGACTGACTGCGAAAAACAAAGCAGCAAAGCAGCAGAGCACCGGGCTTCTGGGCGCTGTGAAGGCAATTGCCAAAACCAGGCAGCTGCTCCTTCCCAAGCACAGGCAACTGCCTATGTTCTTGCTTGTCGACAAACTCACCGCTGCCCTTCTTTTCAGCAGCTGCCACCGTCTTCTGTGCATCTCGGAGCCTCTGGCGACGAGCAAGACTTGCCAAGGTGGGACGCATCAGGACCAAGTCAAAACGCAGGCAAGTTGTCCTGGAACGCTTTCCATTCGCTTGCCGAGAGTGAATTCAAGAGGCAGGAGAGCAGCAGCCACCGTCCTCCAGCAGTCGGAAGGCTTCGCACACCAGCCCGCTTCTTTGCGGCTTCGTTCTTCGCCTCTTCCAAGCAACCGCGATCTCTGCCTCTCGGAGGCGAAGAAGCGGCTAATTCGCGCACAGCTCAGTAGAGCGGCAGCGCAGCGCTCCGGAGCGCCGCTTCAAGCCGAAAGACGCCGGGAAGCGGCACTTTCCTCCGGATAGCTCCGGAGCCGCGCTTCTGCCTCTCTAGTCGTCTCTATCTTAGCGAAAAGCTTTCCCACTCCATTTGGCAAGGGGAGAGTGGACCTGCACTGCACATTAACCGCGGTTTGCAAAGAAAGAGGATTTGCTGCACATTCCAAGGACACGGCTCTTTCCGAGGCAATCTGCAACCTGCTGTCAGATGGAAGTGCTCTCTGCCCTCTCCTGCCCAGCTCAAGGTACTAGAGGGCACTTGCCAGCCTGGGCGAGGCAAACAACCTCGAGAGATGTCACAGAGCATAAGTGGAGCGCAGATGCTCAAAAGCAGCAAAGCTGAAGAGCCTGGCTCAGCTTCACTAGTGTGCAATTGACTGACTGCGAAAAACAAAGCAGCAGAGCACCGGTTTCTGGGCGCTGTGAAGGCAATGGCCAAAACCAGGCAGCTGCTCCTTCCCAAGCACAGGCAGCTGCCTATGTTCTTGCTTGTTGACAAACTCACCGCTGCCCTTCTTTTCAGCAGCTGCCACCGTCTTCTGTGCATCTCGGAGCCTCTGGCGACGAGCAAGACTTGCCAAGGTGGGACGCATCAGGACCAAGTCAAAACCCAGGCAAGTTGTCCTGGAACGCTTTCCATTCGCTTGCCGAGAGTGAATTCAACAGGCAGGAGAGCGGCAGCCACCGTCCTCCAGCAGTCGGAAGGCTTCGCACACCAGCCCGCTTCTTTGCGGCTTCGTTCTTCGCCTCTTCCAAGCAACCGCGATCTCTGCCTCTCGGAGGCGAAGAAGCGGCTAATTCGCGCACAGCTCAGTAGAGCGGCAGCGCAGTGCTCCGGAGCGCCGCTTCAAGCCGAAAGACGCCGGGAAGCGGCACTTTCCTCCGGATAGCTCCGGAGCCGCGCTTCTGCCTCTCTAGTCGTCTCTATCTTAGCGAAAAGCTTTCCCACTCCATTTGGCAAGGGGAGAGCGTACCTGCACTGCACACTAACCGCGGTTTGCAAAGAAAGAGGATTTGCTGCACATTCCAAGGACACGGCTCTTTCCGAGGCAATCTGCAACCTGCTGTCAGATAGAAGTGCTCTCTGCCCTCTCCTGCCCAGCTCTAGGTACTAGCGGGCACTTGCCAGCCTGGCCGAGGCAAACAACCTCGAGAGATGTCACAGAGCATAAGTGGAGCACAGATGCTCAAAAGCAGCAAAGCTGAAGAGCCTGGCTCAGCTTCACTAGTGTGCAATTGACTGACTGCGAAAAACAAAGCAGCAAAGCAGCAGAGCACCGGGCTTCTGGGCGCTGTGAAGGCAATTGCCAAAACCAGGCAGCTGCTCCTTCCCAAGCACAGGCAGCTGCCTATGTTCTTGCTTGTCGACAAACTCACCGCTGCCCTTCTTTTCAGCAGCTGCCACCGTCTTCTGTGCATCTCGGAGCCTCTGGCGACGAGCAAGACTTGCCAAGGTGGGACGCATCAGGACCAAGTCAAAACCCAGGCAAGTTGTCCTGGAACGCTTTCCATTCGCTTGCCGAGAGTGAATTCAAGAGGCAGGAGAGCGGCAGCCACCGTCCTCCAGCAGTCGGAAGGCTTCGCACACCAGCCCGCTTCTTTGCGGCTTCGTTCTTCGCCTCTTCCAAGCAACCGCGATCTCTGCCTCTCGGAGGCGAAGAAGCGGCTAATTCGCGCACAGCTCAGTAGAGCGGCAGCGCAGCGCTCCGGAGCGCCGCTTCAAGCCGAAAGACGCCGGGAAGCGGCACGTTCCTCCGGATAGCTCCGGAGCCGCGCTTCTGCTTCTCTAGTCGTCTCTATCTTAGCGAAAAGCTTTCCCACTCCATTTGGCAAGGGGAGAGCGGACCTGCACTGCACACTAACCGCGGTTTGCAAAGAAAGAGGATTTGCTGCACATTCCAAGGACACGGCTCTTTCCGAGGCAATCTGCAACCTGCTGTCAGATGGAAGTGCTCTCTGCCCTCTCCTGCCCAGCTCTAGGTACTAGCGGGCACTTGCCAGCCTGGCCGAGGCAAACAACCTCGAGAGATGTCACAGAGCATAAGTGGAGCGCAGATGCTCAAAAGCAGCAAAGCTGAAGAGCCTGGCTCAGCTTCACTAGTGTGCAATTGACTGACTGCGAAAAACAAAGCAGCAGAGCACCGGGCTTCTGGGCGCTGTGAAGGCAATGGCCAAAACCAGGCAGCTGCTCCTTCCCAAGCACAGGCAGCTGCCTATGTTCTTGCTTGTCGACAAACTCAACCGCTGCCCTTCTTTTCAGCAGCTGCCACCGTCTTCTGTGCATCTCGGAGCCTCTGGCGACGAGCAAGACTTGCCAAGGTGGGACGCATCAGGACCAAGTCAAAACCCAGGCAAGTTGTCCTGGAACGCTTTCCATTCGCTTGCCGAGAGTGAATTCAACAGGCAGGAGAGCGGCAGCCACCGTCCTCCAGCAGTCGAAGGCTTCGCACACCAGCCCGCTTCTTTGCGGCTTCGTTCTTCGCCTCTTCCAAGCAACCGCGATCTCTGCCTCTCGGAGGCGAAGAAGCGGCTAATTCGCGCACAGCTCGGTAGAGCGGCAGCGCAGCGCTCCGGAGCGCCGCTTCAAGCCGAAAGACGCCGGGAAGCGGCACTTTCCTCCGGATAGCTCCGGAGCCGCGCTTCTGCTTCTCTAGTCGTCTCTATCTTAGCGAAAAGCTTTCCCACTCCATTTGGCAAGGGGAGAGAGGACCTGCACTGCACACTAACCGCGGTTTGCAAAGAAAGAGGATTTGCTGCACATTCCAAGGACACGGCTCTTTCCGAGGCAATCTGCAACCTGCTGTCAGATAGAAGTGCTCCCTGTCCTCTCCTGCCCAGCTCTAGGTACTAGCGGGCACTTGCCAGCCTGGGCGAGGCAAACAACCTCGAGAGATGTCACAGAGCATAAGTGGAGCACAGATGCTCAAAAGCAGCAAAGCTGAAGAGCCTGGCTCAGCTTCACTAGTGTGCAGTTGACTGACTGCGAAAAACAAAGCAGCAAAGCAGCAGAGCACCGGGCTTCTGGGCGCTGTGAAGGCAATTGCCAAAACCAGGCAGCTGCTCCTTCCCAAGCACAGGCAACTGCCTATGTTCTTGCTTGTCGACAAACTCACCGCTGCCCTTCTTTTCAGCAGCTGCCCACCGTCTTCTGTGCATCTCGGAGCCTCTGGCGACGAGCAAGACTTGCCAAGGTGGGACGCATCAGGACCAAGTCAAAACCCAGGCAAGTTGTCCTGGAACGCTTTCCATTCGCTTGCCGAGAGTGAATTCAAGAGGCAGGAGAGCAGCAGCCACCGTCCTCCAGCAGTCGGAAGGCTTCGCAACCCAGCCCGCTTCTTTGCGGCTTCGTTCTTCGCCTCTTCCAAGCAACCGCGATCTCTGCCTCTCGGAGGCGAAGAAGCGGCTAATTCGCGCACAGCTCAGTAGAGCGGCAGCGCAGCGCTCCGGAGCGCCGCTTCAAGCCGAAAGACGCCGGGAAGCGGCACTTTCCTCCGGATAGCTCCGGAGCCGCGCTTCTGCCTCTCTAGTCGTCTCTATCTTAGCGAAAAGCTTTCCCACTCCATTTGGCAAGGGGAGAGTGGACCTGCACTGCACATTAACCGCGGTTTGCAAAGAAAGAGGATTTGCTGCACATTCCAAGGACACGGCTCTTTCCGAGGCAATCTGCAACCTGCTGTCAGATGGAAGTGCTCTCTGCCCTCTCCTGCCCAGCTCAAGGTACTAGAGGGCACTTGCCAGCCTGGCCGAGGCAAACAACCTCGAGAGATGTCACAGAGCATAAGTGGAGCGCAGATGCTCAAAAGCAGCAAAGCTGAAGAGCCTGGCTCAGCTTGACTAGTGTGCAATTGACTGACTGCGAAAAACAAAGCAGCAGAGCACCGGGCTTCTGGGCGCTGTGAAGGCAATGGCCAAAACCAGGCAGCTGCTCCTTCCCAAGCACAGGCAGCTGCCTATGTTCTTGCTTGTCGACAAACTCACCGCTGCCCTTCTTTTCAGCAGCTGCCACCGTCTTCTGTGCATCTCGGAGCCTCTGGCGACGAGCAAGACTTGCCAAGGTGGGACGCATCAGGACCAAGTCAAAACCCAGGCAAGTTGTCCTGGAACGCTTTCCATTCGCTTGCCGAGAGTGAATTCAACAGGCAGGAGAGCGGCAGCCACCGTCCTCCAGCAGTCGGAAGGCTTCGCACACCAGCCCGCTTCTTTGCGGCTTCGTTCTTCGCCTCTTCCAAGCAACCGCGATCTCTGCCTCTCGGAGGCGAAGAAGCGGCTAATTCGTGCACAGCTCAGTAGAGCGGCAGCGCAGTGCTCCGGAGCGCCGCTTCAAGCCGAAAGACGCCGGGAAGCGGCACTTTCCTCCGGATAGCTCCGGAGCCGCGCTTCTGCCTCTCTAGTCGTCTCTATCTTAGCGAAAAGCTTTCCCACTCCATTTGGCAAGGGGAGAGCGTACCTGCACTGCACACTAACCGCGGTTTGCAAAGAAAGAGGATTTGCTGCACATTCCAAGGACACGGCTCTTTCCGAGGCAATCTGCAACCTGCTGTCAGATAGAAGTGCTCTCTGCCCTCTCCTGCCCAGCTCTAGGTACTAGCGGGCACTTGCCAGCCTGGCCGAGGCAAACAACCTCGAGAGATGTCACAGAGCATAAGTGGAGCACAGATGCTCAAAAGCAGCAAAGCTGAAGAGCCTGGCTCAGCTTCACTAGTGTGCAATTGACTGACTGCGAAAAACAAAGCAGCAAAGCAGCAGAGCACCGGGCTTCTGGGCGTAGTGAAGGCAATTGCCAAAACCAGGCAGCTGCTCCTTCCCAAGCACAGGCAGCTGCCTATGTTCTTGCTTGTCGACAAACTGACCGCTGCCCTTCTTTTCAGCAGCTGCCACCGTCTTCTGTGCATCTCGGAGCCTCTGGCGACGAGCAAGACTTGCCAAGGTGGGACGCATCAGGACCAAGTCAAAACCCAGGCAAGTTGTCCTGGAACGCTTTCCATTCGCTTGCCGAGAGTGAATTCAAGAGGCAGGAGAGCGGCAGCCACCGTCCTCCAGCAGTCGGAAGGCTTCGCACACCAGCCCGCTTCTTTGCGGCTTCGTTCTTCGCCTCTTCCAAGCAACCGCGATCTCTGCCTCTCGGAGGCGAAGAAGCGGCTAATTCGCGCACAGCTCAGTAGAGCGGCAGCGCAGCGCTCCGGAGCGCCGCTTCAAGCCGAAAGACGCCGGGAAGCGGCACTTTCCTCCGGATAGCTCCGGAGCCGCGCTTCTGCTTCTCTAGTCGTCTCTATCTTAGCGAAAAGCTTTCCCACTCCATTTGGCAAGGGGAGAGTGGACCTGCACTGCACACTAACCGCGGTTTGCAAAGAAAGAGGATTTGCTGCACATTCCAAGGACACGGCTCTTTCCGAGGCAATCTGCAACCTGCTGTCAGATGGAAGTGCTCTCTGCCCTCTCCTGCCCAGCTCTAGGTACTAGCGGGCACTTGCCAGCCTGGGCGAGGCAAACAACCTCGAGAGATGTCACAGAGCATAAGTGGAGCGCAGATGCTCAAAAGCAGCAAAGCTGAAGAGCCTGGCTCAGCTTGACTAGTGTGCAATTGACTGACTGCGAAAAACAAAGCAGCAGAGCACCGGGCTTCTGGGCGCTGTGAAGGCAATGGCCAAAACCAGGCAGCTGCTCCTTCCCAAGCACAGGCAGCTGCCTATGTTCTTGCTTGTCGACAAACTCACCGCTGCCCTTCTTTTCAGCAGCTGCCACCGTCTTCTGTGCATCTCGGAGCCTCTGGCGACGAGCAAGACTTGCCAAGGTGGGACGCATCAGGACCAAGTCAAAACCCAGGCAAGTTGTCCTGGAACGCTTTCCATTCGCTTGCCGAGAGTGAATTCAACAGGCAGGAGAGCGGCAGCCACCGTCCTCCAGCAGTCGGAAGGCTTCGCACACCAGCCCGCTTCTTTGCGGCTTCGTTCTTCGCCTCTTCCAAGCAACCGCGATCTCTGCCTCTCGGAGGCGAAGAAGCGGCTAATTCGTGCACAGCTCAGTAGAGCGGCAGCGCAGTGCTCCGGAGCGCCGCTTCAAGCCGAAAGACGCCGGGAAGCGGCACTTTCCTCCGGATAGCTCCGGAGCCGCGCTTCTGCCTCTCTAGTCGTCTCTATCTTAGCGAAAAGCTTTCCCACTCCATTTGGCAAGGGGAGAGCGTACCTGCACTGCACACTAACCGCGGTTTGCAAAGAAAGAGGATTTGCTGCACATTCCAAGGACACGGCTCTTTCCGAGGCAATCTGCAACCTGCTGTCAGATAGAAGTGCTCTCTGCCCTCTCCTGCCCAGCTCTAGGTACTAGCGGGCACTTGCCAGCCTGGCCGAGGCAAACAACCTCGAGAGATGTCACAGAGCATAAGTGGAGCACAGATGCTCAAAAGCAGCAAAGCTGAAGAGCCTGGCTCAGCTTCACTAGTGTGCAATTGACTGACTGCGAAAAACAAAGCAGCAAAGCAGCAGAGCACCGGGCTTCTGGGCGCTGTGAAGGCAATTGCCAAAACCAGGCAGCTGCTCCTTCCCAAGCACAGGCAGCTGCCTATGTTTCTTGCTTGTCGACAAACTGACCGCTGCCCTTCTTTTCAGCAGCTGCCACCGTCTTCTGTGCATCTCGGAGCCTCTGGCGACGAGCAAGACTTGCCAAGGTGGGACGCATCAGGACCAAGTCAAAACCCAGGCAAGTTGTCCTGGAACGCTTTCCATTCGCTTGCCGAGAGTGAATTCAAGAGGCAGGAGAGCGGCAGCCACCGTCCTCCAGCAGTCGGAAGGCTTCGCACACCAGCCCGCTTCTTTGCGGCTTCGTTCTTCGCCTCTTCCAAGCAACCGCGATCTCTGCCTCTCGGAGGCGAAGAAGCGGCTAATTCGCGCACAGCTCAGTAGAGCGGCAGCGCAGCGCTCCGGAGCGCCGCTTCAAGCCGAAAGACGCCGGGAAGCGGCACTTTCCTCCGGATAGCTCCGGAGCCGCGCTTCTGCTTCTCTAGTCGTCTCTATCTTAGCGAAAAGCTTTCCCACTCCATTTGGCAAGGGGAGAGTGGACCTGCACTGCACACTAACCGCGGTTTGCAAAGAAAGAGGATTTGCTGCACATTCCAAGGACACGGCTCTTTCCGAGGCAATCTGCAACCTGCTGTCAGATGGAAGTGCTCTCTGCCCTCTCCTGCCCAGCTCTAGGTACTAGCGGGCACTTGCCAGCCTGGGCGAGGCAAACAACCTCGAGAGATGTCACAGAGCATAAGTGGAGCACAGATGCTCAAAAGCAGCAAAGCTGAAGAGCCTGGCTCAGCTTCACTAGTGTGCAATTGACTGACTGCGAAAAACAAAGCAGCAAAGCAGCAGAGCACCGGGCTTCTGGGCGCTGTGAAGGCAATTGCCAAAACCAGGCAGCTGCTCCTTCCCAAGCACAGGCAGCTGCCTATGTTCTTGCTTGTCGACAAACTGACCGCTGCCCTTCTTTTCAGCAGCTGCCACCGTCTTCTGTGCATCTCGGAGCCTCTGGCGACGAGCAAGACTTGCCAAGGTGGGACGCATCAGGACCAAGTCAAAACCCAGGCAAGTTGTCCTGGAACGCTTTCCATTCGCTTGCCGAGAGTGAATTCAAGAGGCAGGAGAGCGGCAGCCACCGTCCTCCAGCAGTCGGAAGGCTTCGCACACCAGCCCGCTTCTTTGCGGCTTCGTTCTTCGCCTCTTCCAAGCAACCGCGATCTCTGCCTCTCGGAGGCGAAGAAGCGGCTAATTCGCGCACAGCTCGGTAGAGCGGCAGCGCAGCGCTCCGGAGCGCCGCTTCAAGCCGAAAGACGCCGGGAAGCGGCACTTTCCTCCGGATAGCTCCGGAGCCGCGCTTCTGCTTCTCTAGTCGTCTCTATCTTAGCAAAAAGCTTTCCCACTCCATTTGGCAAGGGGAGAGAGGACCTGCACTGCACACTAACCGCGGTTTGCAAAGAAAGAGGATTTGCTGCACATTCCAAGGACACGGCTCTTTCCGAGGCAATCTGCAACCTGCTGTCAGATGGAAGTGCTCTCTGCCCTCTCCTGCCCAGCTCAAGGTACTAGCGGGCACTTGCCAGCCTGGGCGAGGCAAACAACCTCGAGAGATGTCACAGAGCATAAGTGGAGCGCAGATGCTCAAAAGCAGCAAAGCTGAAGAGCCTGGCTCAGCTTCACTAGAGTGCAATTGACTGACTGCGAAAAACAAAGCAGCAAAGCAGCAGAGCACCGGGCTTCTGGGCGCTGTGAAGGCAATTGCCAAAACCAGGCAGCTGCTCCTTCCCAAGCACAGGCAGCTGCCTATGTTCTTGCTTGTCGACAAACTCACCG
This sequence comes from Anomalospiza imberbis, assembly GCF_031753505.1. Classification (NCBI taxonomy): domain Eukaryota; kingdom Metazoa; phylum Chordata; class Aves; order Passeriformes; family Viduidae; genus Anomalospiza; species Anomalospiza imberbis. The sequence goes on from NW_027100082.1 coordinate 14,568, forward strand.
CTGCCCTTCTTTTCAGCAGCTGCCACCGTCTTCTGTGCATCTCGGAGCCTCTGGCGACGAGCAAGACTTGCCAAGGTGGGACGCATCAGGACCAAGTCAAAACCCAGGCAAGTTGTCCTGGAACGCTTTCCATTCGCTTGCCGAGAGTGAATTCAAGAGGCAGGAGAGCGGCAGCCACCGTCCTCCAGCAGTCGGAAGGCTTCGCACACCAGCCCGCTTCTTTGCGGCTTCGTTCTTCGCCTCTTCCAAGCAACCGCGATCTCTGCCTCTCGGAGGCGAAGAAGCGGCTAATTCGCGCACAGCTCGGTAGAGCGGCAGCGCAGCGCTCCGGAGCGCCGCTTCAAGCCGAAAGACGCCGGGAAGCGGCACTTTCCTCCGGATAGCTCCGGAGCCGCGCTTCTGCTTCTCTAGTCGTCTCTATCTTAGCAAAAAGCTTTCCCACTCCATTTGGCAAGGGGAGAGAGGACCTGCACTGCACACTAACCGCGGTTTGCAAAGAAAGAGGATTTGCTGCACATTCCAAGGACACGGCTCTTTCCGAGGCAATCTGCAACCTGCTGTCAGATGGAAGTGCTCTCTGCCCTCTCCTGCCCAGCTCAAGGTACTAGCGGGCACTTGCCAGCCTGGGCGAGGCAAACAACCTCGAGAGATGTCACAGAGCATAAGTGGAGCGCAGATGCTCAAAAGCAGCAAAGCTGAAGAGCCTGGCTCAGCTTCACTAGAGTGCAATTGACTGACTGCGAAAAACAAAGCAGCAAAGCAGCAGAGCACCGGGCTTCTGGGCGCTGTGAAGGCAATTGCCAAAACCAGGCAGCTGCTCCTTCCCAAGCACAGGCAGCTGCCTATGTTCTTGCTTGTCGACAAACTCACCGCTGCCCTTCTTTTCAGCAGCTGCCACCGTCTTCTGTGCATCTCGGAGCCTCTGGCGACGAGCAAGACTTGCCAAGGTGGGACGCATCAGGACCAAGTCAAAACCCAGGCAAGTTGTCCTGGAACGCTTTCCATTCGCTTGCCGAGAGTGAATTCAAGAGGCAGGAGAGCGGCAGCCACCGTCCTCCAGCAGTCGGAAGGCTTCGCACACCAGCCCGCTTCTTTGCGGCTTCGTTCTTCGCCTCTTCCAAGCAACCGCGATCTCTGCCTCTCGGAGGCGAAGAAGCGGCTAATTCGCGCACAGCTCAGTAGAGCGGCAGCGCAGCGCTCCGGAGCGCCGCTTCAAGCCGAAAGACGCCGGGAAGCGGCACTTTCCTCCGGATAGCTCCGGAGCCGCGCTTCTGCCTCTCTAGTCGTCTCTATCTTAGCGAAAAGCTTTCCCACTCCATTTGGCAAGGGGAGAGCGTACCTGCACTGCACACTAACCGCGGTTTGCAAAGAAAGAGGATTTGCTGCACATTCCAAGGACACGGCTCTTTCCGAGGCAATCTGCAACCTGCTGTCAGATGGAAGTGCTCTCTGCCCTCTCCTGCCCAGCTCTAGGTACTAGCGGGCACTTGCCAGCCTGGGCGAGGCAAACAACCTCGAGAGATGTCACAGAGCATAAGTGGAGCACAGATGCTCAAAAGCAGCAAAGCTGGAGAGCCTGGCTCAGCTTCACTAGTGTGCAATTGACTGACTGCGAAAAACAAAGCAGCAGAGCACCGGGCTTCTGGGCGCTGTGAAGGCAATTGCCAAAACCAGGCAGCTGCTCCTTCCCAAGCACAGGCAGCTGCCTATGTTCTTGCTTGTCGACAAACTCACCGCTGCCCTTCTTTTCAGCAGCTGCCACCGTCTTCTGTGCATCTCGGAGCCTCTGGCGACGAGCAAGACTTGCCAAGGTGGGACGCATCAGGACCAAGTCAAAACCCAGGCAAGTTGTCCTGGAACGCTTTCCATTCGCTTGCCGAGAGTGAATTCAAGAGGCAGGAGAGCGGCAGCCACCGTCCTCCAGCAGTCGGAAGGCTTCGCACACCAGCCCGCTTCTTTGCGGCTTCGTTCTTCGCCTCTTCCAAGCAACCGCGATCTCTGCCTCTCGGAGGCGAAGAAGCGGCTAATTCGCGCACAGCTCGGTAGAGCGGCAGCGCAGCGCTCCGGAGCGCCGCTTCAAGCCGAAAGACGCCGGGAAGCGGCACTTTCCTCCGGATAGCTCCGGAGCCGCGCTTCTGCTTCTCTAGTCGTCTCTATCTTAGCGAAAAGCTTTCCCACTCCATTTGGCAAGGGGAGAGTGGACCTGCACTGCACACTAACCGCGGTTTGCAAAGAAAGGATTTGCTGCACATTCCAAGGACACGGCTCTTTCCGAGGCAATCTGCAACCTGCTGTCAGATGGAAGTGCTCTCTGCCCTCTCCTGCCCAGCTCTAGGTACTAGCGGGCACTTGCCAGCCTGGGCGAGGCAAACAACCTCGAGAGATGTCACAGAGCATAAGTGGAGCACAGATGCTCAAAAGCAGCAAAGCTGAAGAGCCTGGCTCAGCTTCACTAGTGTGCAATTGACTGACTGAGGAAAACAAAGCAGCAAAGCAGCAGAGCACCGGGCTTCTGGGCGCTGTGAAGGCAATGGCCAAAACCAGGCAGCTGCTCCTTCCCAAGCACAGGCAGCTGCCTATGTTCTTGCTTGTCGACAAACTGACCGCTGCCCTTCTTTTCAGCAGCTGCCACCGTCTTCTGTGCATCTCGGAGCCTCTGGCGACGAGCAAGACTTGCCAAGGTGGGAGGCATCAGGACCAAGTCAAAACCCAGGCAAGTTGTCCTGGAACGCTTTCCATTCGCTTGCCGAGAGTGAATTCAAGAGGCAGGAGAGCGGCAGCCACCGTCCTCCAGCAGTCGGAAGGCTTCGCACACCAGCCCGCTTCTTTGCGGCTTCGTTCTTCGCCTCTTCCAAGCAACCGCGATCTCTGCCTCTCGGAGGCGAAGAAGCGGCTAATTCGCGCACAGCTCGGTAGAGCGGCAGCGCAGCGCTCCGGAGCGCCGCTTCAAGCCGAAAGACGCCGGGAAGCGGCACTTTCCTCCGGATAGCTCCGGAGCCGCGCTTCTGCTTCTCTAGTCGTCTCTATCTTAGCAAAAAGCTTTCCCACTCCATTTGGCAAGGGGAGAGAGGACCTGCACTGCACACTAACCGCGGTTTGCAAAGAAAGAGGATTTGCTGCACATTCCAAGGACACGGCTCTTTCCGAGGCAATCTGCAACCTGCTGTCAGATGGAAGTGCTCTCTGCCCTCTCCTGCCCAGCTCAAGGTACTAGCGGGCACTTGCCAGCCTGGGCGAGGCAAACAACCTCGAGAGATGTCACAGAGCATAAGTGGAGCGCAGATGCTCAAAAGCAGCAAAGCTGAAGAGCCTGGCTCAGCTTCACTAGAGTGCAATTGACTGACTGCGAAAAACAAAGCAGCAAAGCAGCAGAGCACCGGGCTTCTGGGCGCTGTGAAGGCAATTGCCAAAACCAGGCAGCTGCTCCTTCCCAAGCACAGGCAGCTGCCTATGTTCTTGCTTGTCGACAAACTCACCGCTGCCCTTCTTTTCAGCAGCTGCCACCGTCTTCTGTGCATCTCGGAGCCTCTGGCGACGAGCAAGACTTGCCAAGGTGGGACGCATCAGGACCAAGTCAAAACCCAGGCAAGTTGTCCTGGAACGCTTTCCATTCGCTTGCCGAGAGTGAATTCAAGAGGCAGGAGAGCGGCAGCCACCGTCCTCCAGCAGTCGGAAGGCTTCGCACACCAGCCCGCTTCTTTGCGGCTTCGTTCTTCGCCTCTTCCAAGCAACCGCGATCTCTGCCTCTCGGAGGCGAAGAAGCGGCTAATTCGCGCACAGCTCAGTAGAGCGGCAGCGCAGCGCTCCGGAGCGCCGCTTCAAGCCGAAAGACGCCGGGAAGCGGCACTTTCCTCCGGATAGCTCCGGAGCCGCGCTTCTGCCTCTCTAGTCGTCTCTATCTTAGCGAAAAGCTTTCCCACTCCATTTGGCAAGGGGAGAGCGTACCTGCACTGCACACTAACCGCGGTTTGCAAAGAAAGAGGATTTGCTGCACATTCCAAGGACACGGCTCTTTCCGAGGCAATCTGCAACCTGCTGTCAGATGGAAGTGCTCTCTGCCCTCTCCTGCCCAGCTCTAGGTACTAGCGGGCACTTGCCAGCCTGGGCGAGGCAAACAACCTCGAGAGATGTCACAGAGCATAAGTGGAGCACAGATGCTCAAAAGCAGCAAAGCTGGAGAGCCTGGCTCAGCTTCACTAGTGTGCAATTGACTGACTGCGAAAAACAAAGCAGCAGAGCACCGGGCTTCTGGGCGCTGTGAAGGCAATTGCCAAAACCAGGCAGCTGCTCCTTCCCAAGCACAGGCAGCTGCCTATGTTCTTGCTTGTCGACAAACTCACCGCTGCCCTTCTTTTCAGCAGCTGCCACCGTCTTCTGTGCATCTCGGAGCCTCTGGCGACGAGCAAGACTTGCCAAGGTGGGACGCATCAGGACCAAGTCAAAACCCAGGCAAGTTGTCCTGGAACGCTTTCCATTCGCTTGCCGAGAGTGAATTCAAGAGGCAGGAGAGCGGCAGCCACCGTCCTCCAGCAGTCGGAAGGCTTCGCACACCAGCCCGCTTCTTTGCGGCTTCGTTCTTCGCCTCTTCCAAGCAACCGCGATCTCTGCCTCTCGGAGGCGAAGAAGCGGCTAATTCGCGCACAGCTCGGTAGAGCGGCAGCGCAGCGCTCCGGAGCGCCGCTTCAAGCCGAAAGACGCCGGGAAGCGGCACTTTCCTCCGGATAGCTCCGGAGCCGCGCTTCTGCTTCTCTAGTCGTCTCTATCTTAGCGAAAAGCTTTCCCACTCCATTTGGCAAGGGGAGAGTGGACCTGCACTGCACACTAACCGCGGTTTGCAAAGAAAGGATTTGCTGCACATTCCAAGGACACGGCTCTTTCCGAGGCAATCTGCAACCTGCTGTCAGATGGAAGTGCTCTCTGCCCTCTCCTGCCCAGCTCTAGGTACTAGCGGGCACTTGCCAGCCTGGGCGAGGCAAACAACCTCGAGAGATGTCACAGAGCATAAGTGGAGCACAGATGCTCAAAAGCAGCAAAGCTGAAGAGCCTGGCTCAGCTTCACTAGTGTGCAATTGACTGACTGAGGAAAACAAAGCAGCAAAGCAGCAGAGCACCGGGCTTCTGGGCGCTGTGAAGGCAATGGCCAAAACCAGGCAGCTGCTCCTTCCCAAGCACAGGCAGCTGCCTATGTTCTTGCTTGTCGACAAACTGACCGCTGCCCTTCTTTTCAGCAGCTGCCACCGTCTTCTGTGCATCTCGGAGCCTCTGGCGACGAGCAAGACTTGCCAAGGTGGGAGGCATCAGGACCAAGTCAAAACCCAGGCAAGTTGTCCTGGAACGCTTTCCATTCGCTTGCCGAGAGTGAATTCAAGAGGCAGGAGAGCGGCAGCCACCGTCCTCCAGCAGTCGGAAGGCTTCGCACACCAGCCCGCTTCTTTGCGGCTTCGTTCTTCGCCTCTTCCAAGCAACCGCGATCTCTGCCTCTCGGAGGCGAAGAAGCGGCTAATTCGCGCACAGCTCGGTAGAGCGGCAGCGCAGCGCTCCGGAGCGCCGCTTCAAGCCGAAAGACGCCGGGAAGCGGCACTTTCCTCCGGATAGCTCCGGAGCCGCGCTTCTGCTTCTCTAGTCGTCTCTATCTTAGCGAAAAGCTTTCCCACTCCATTTGGCAAGGGGAGAGTGGACCTGCACTGCACACTAACCGCGGTTTGCAAAGAAAGAGGATTTGCTGCACATTCCAAGGACAGGGCTCTTTCCGAGGCAATCTGCAACCTGCTGTCAGATGGAAGTGCTCTCTGCCCTCTCCTGCCCAGCTCTAGGTACTAGCGGGCACTTGCCAGCCTGGGCGAGGCAAACAACCTCGAGAGATGTCACAGAGCATAAGTGGAGCACAGATGCTCAAAAGCAGCAAAGCTGAAGAGCCTGGCTCAGCTTCACTAGTGTGCAATTGACTGACTGCGAAAAACAAAGCAGCAGAGCACCGGGCTTCTGGGCGCTGTGAAGGCAATTGCCAAAACCAGGCAGCTGCTCCTTCCCAAGCACAGGCAGCTGCCTATGTTCTTGCTTGTCGACAAACTCACCGCTGCCCTTCTTTTCAGCAGCTGCCACCGTCTTCTGTGCATCTCGGAGCCTCTGGCGACGAGCAAGACTTGCCAAGGTGGGACGCATCAGGACCAAGTCAAAACCCAGGCAAGTTGTCCTGGAACGCTTTCCATTCGCTTGCCGAGAGTGAATTCAAGAGGCAGGAGAGCGGCAGCCACCGTCCTCCAGCAGTCGGAAGGCTTCGCACACCAGCCCGCTTCTTTGCGGCTTCGTTCTTCGCCTCTTCCAAGCAACCGCGATCTCTGCCTCTCGGAGGCGAAGAAGCGGCTAATTCGCGCACAGCTCGGTAGAGCGGCAGCGCAGCGCTCCGGAGCGCCGCTTCAAGCCGAAAGACGCCGGGAAGCGGCACTTTCCTCCGGATAGCTCCGGAGCCGCGCTTCTGCTTCTCTAGTCGTCTCTATCTTAGCGAAAAGCTTTCCCACTCCATTTGGCAAGGGGAGAGTGGACCTGCACTGCACACTAACCGCGGTTTGCAAAGAAAGGATTTGCTGCACATTCCAAGGACACGGCTCTTTCCGAGGCAATCTGCAACCTGCTGTCAGATGGAAGTGCTCTCTGCCCTCTCCTGCCCAGCTCTAGGTACTAGCGGGCACTTGCCAGCCTGGGCGAGGCAAACAACCTCGAGAGATGTCACAGAGCATAAGTGGAGCACAGATGCTCAAAAGCAGCAAAGCTGAAGAGCCTGGCTCAGCTTCACTAGTGTGCAATTGACTGACTGAGGAAAACAAAGCAGCAAAGCAGCAGAGCACCGGGCTTCTGGGCGCTGTGAAGGCAATGGCCAAAACCAGGCAGCTGCTCCTTCCCAAGCACAGGCAGCTGCCTATGTTCTTGCTTGTCGACAAACTGACCGCTGCCCTTCTTTTCAGCAGCTGCCACCGTCTTCTGTGCATCTCGGAGCCTCTGGCGACGAGCAAGACTTGCCAAGGTGGGAGGCATCAGGACCAAGTCAAAACCCAGGCAAGTTGTCCTGGAACGCTTTCCATTCGCTTGCCGAGAGTGAATTCAAGAGGCAGGAGAGCGGCAGCCACCGTCCTCCAGCAGTCGGAAGGCTTCGCACACCAGCCCGCTTCTTTGCGGCTTCGTTCTTCGCCTCTTCCAAGCAACCGCGATCTCTGCCTCTCGGAGGCGAAGAAGCGGCTAATTCGCGCACAGCTCGGTAGAGCGGCAGCGCAGCGCTCCGGAGCGCCGCTTCAAGCCGAAAGACGCCGGGAAGCGGCACTTTCCTCCGGATAGCTCCGGAGCCGCGCTTCTGCTTCTCTAGTCGTCTCTATCTTAGCAAAAAGCTTTCCCACTCCATTTGGCAAGGGGAGAGAGGACCTGCACTGCACACTAACCGCGGTTTGCAAAGAAAGAGGATTTGCTGCACATTCCAAGGACACGGCTCTTTCCGAGGCAATCTGCAACCTGCTGTCAGATGGAAGTGCTCTCTGCCCTCTCCTGCCCAGCTCAAGGTACTAGCGGGCACTTGCCAGCCTGGGCGAGGCAAACAACCTCGAGAGATGTCACAGAGCATAAGTGGAGCGCAGATGCTCAAAAGCAGCAAAGCTGAAGAGCCTGGCTCAGCTTCACTAGAGTGCAATTGACTGACTGCGAAAAACAAAGCAGCAAAGCAGCAGAGCACCGGGCTTCTGGGCGCTGTGAAGGCAATTGCCAAAACCAGGCAGCTGCTCCTTCCCAAGCACAGGCAGCTGCCTATGTTCTTGCTTGTCGACAAACTCACCGCTGCCCTTCTTTTCAGCAGCTGCCACCGTCTTCTGTGCATCTCGGAGCCTCTGGCGACGAGCAAGACTTGCCAAGGTGGGACGCATCAGGACCAAGTCAAAACCCAGGCAAGTTGTCCTGGAACGCTTTCCATTCGCTTGCCGAGAGTGAATTCAAGAGGCAGGAGAGCGGCAGCCACCGTCCTCCAGCAGTCGGAAGGCTTCGCACACCAGCCCGCTTCTTTGCGGCTTCGTTCTTCGCCTCTTCCAAGCAACCGCGATCTCTGCCTCTCGGAGGCGAAGAAGCGGCTAATTCGCGCACAGCTCAGTAGAGCGGCAGCGCAGCGCTCCGGAGCGCCGCTTCAAGCCAAAAGACGCCGGGAAGCGGCACTTTCCTCCGGATAGCTCCGGAGCCGCGCTTCTGCCTCTCTAGTCGTCTCTATCTTAGCGAAAAGCTTTCCCACTCCATTTGGCAAGGGGAGAGCGTACCTGCACTGCACACTAACCGCGGTTTGCAAAGAAAGAGGATTTGCTGCACATTCCAAGGACACGGCTCTTTCCGAGGCAATCTGCAACCTGCTGTCAGATGGAAGTGCTCTCTGCCCTCTCCTGCCCAGCTCTAGGTACTAGCGGGCACTTGCCAGCCTGGGCGAGGCAAACAACCTCGAGAGATGTCACAGAGCATAAGTGGAGCACAGATGCTCAAAAGCAGCAAAGCTGGAGAGCCTGGCTCAGCTTCACTAGTGTGCAATTGACTGACTGCGAAAAACAAAGCAGCAGAGCACCGGGCTTCTGGGCGCTGTGAAGGCAATTGCCAAAACCAGGCAGCTGCTCCTTCCCAAGCACAGGCAGCTGCCTATGTTCTTGCTTGTCGACAAACTCACCGCTGCCCTTCTTTTCAGCAGCTGCCACCGTCTTCTGTGCATCTCGGAGCCTCTGGCGACGAGCAAGACTTGCCAAGGTGGGACGCATCAGGACCAAGTCAAAACCCAGGCAAGTTGTCCTGGAACGCTTTCCATTCGCTTGCCGAGAGTGAATTCAAGAGGCAGGAGAGCGGCAGCCACCGTCCTCCAGCAGTCGGAAGGCTTCGCACACCAGCCCGCTTCTTTGCGGCTTCGTTCTTCGCCTCTTCCAAGCAACCGCGATCTCTGCCTCTCGGAGGCGAAGAAGCGGCTAATTCGCGCACAGCTCGGTAGAGCGGCAGCGCAGCGCTCCGGAGCGCCGCTTCAAGCCGAAAGACGCCGGGAAGCGGCACTTTCCTCCGGATAGCTCCGGAGCCGCGCTTCTGCTTCTCTAGTCGTCTCTATCTTAGCGAAAAGCTTTCCCACTCCATTTGGCAAGGGGAGAGTGGACCTGCACTGCACACTAACCGCGGTTTGCAAAGAAAGGATTTGCTGCACATTCCAAGGACACGGCTCTTTCCGAGGCAATCTGCAACCTGCTGTCAGATGGAAGTGCTCTCTGCCCTCTCCTGCCCAGCTCTAGGTACTAGCGGGCACTTGCCAGCCTGGGCGAGGCAAACAACCTCGAGAGATGTCACAGAGCATAAGTGGAGCACAGATGCTCAAAAGCAGCAAAGCTGAAGAGCCTGGCTCAGCTTCACTAGTGTGCAATTGACTGACTGAGGAAAACAAAGCAGCAAAGCAGCAGAGCACCGGGCTTCTGGGCGCTGTGAAGGCAATGGCCAAAACCAGGCAGCTGCTCCTTCCCAAGCACAGGCAGCTGCCTATGTTCTTGCTTGTCGACAAACTGACCGCTGCCCTTCTTTTCAGCAGCTGCCACCGTCTTCTGTGCATCTCGGAGCCTCTGGCGACGAGCAAGACTTGCCAAGGTGGGAGGCATCAGGACCAAGTCAAAACCCAGGCAAGTTGTCCTGGAACGCTTTCCATTCGCTTGCCGAGAGTGAATTCAAGAGGCAGGAGAGCGGCAGCCACCGTCCTCCAGCAGTCGGAAGGCTTCGCACACCAGCCCGCTTCTTTGCGGCTTCGTTCTTCGCCTCTTCCAAGCAACCGCGATCTCTGCCTCTCGGAGGCGAAGAAGCGGCTAATTCGCGCACAGCTCGGTAGAGCGGCAGCGCAGCGCTCCGGAGCGCCGCTTCAAGCCGAAAGACGCCGGGAAGCGGCACTTTCCTCCGGATAGCTCCGGAGCCGCGCTTCTGCTTCTCTAGTCGTCTCTATCTTAGCGAAAAGCTTTCCCACTCCATTTGGCAAGGGGAGAGTGGACCTGCACTGCACACTAACCGCGGTTTGCAAAGAAAGAGGATTTGCTGCACATTCCAAGGACAGGGCTCTTTCCGAGGCAATCTGCAACCTGCTGTCAGATGGAAGTGCTCTCTGCCCTCTCCTGCCCAGCTCTAGGTACTAGCGGGCACTTGCCAGCCTGGGCGAGGCAAACAACCTCGAGAGATGTCACAGAGCATAAGTGGAGCACAGATGCTCAAAAGCAGCAAAGCTGAAGAGCCTGGCTCAGCTTCACTAGTGTGCAATTGACTGACTGCGAAAAACAAAGCAGCAGAGCACCGGGCTTCTGGGCGCTGTGAAGGCAATTGCCAAAACCAGGCAGCTGCTCCTTCCCAAGCACAGGCAGCTGCCTATGTTCTTGCTTGTCGACAAACTCACCGCTGCCCTTCTTTTCAGCAGCTGCCACCGTCTTCTGTGCATCTCGGAGCCTCTGGCGACGAGCAAGACTTGCCAAGGTGGGACGCATCAGGACCAAGTCAAAACCCAGGCAAGTTGTCCTGGAACGCTTTCCATTCGCTTGCCGAGAGTGAATTCAAGAGGCAGGAGAGCGGCAGCCACCGTCCTCCAGCAGTCGGAAGGCTTCGCACACCAGCCCGCTTCTTTGCGGCTTCGTTCTTCGCCTCTTCCAAGCAACCGCGATCTCTGCCTCTCGGAGGCGAAGAAGCGGCTAATTCGCGCACAGCTCAGTAGAGCGGCAGCGCAGCGCTCCGGAGCGCCGCTTCAAGCCGAAAGACGCCGGGAAGCGGCACTTTCCTCCGGATAGCTCCGGAGCCGCGCTTCTGCTTCTCTAGTCGTCTCTATCTTAGCGAAAAGCTTTCCCACTCCATTTGGCAAGGGGAGAGAGGACCTGCACTGCACACTAACCGCGGTTTGCAAAGAAAGAGGATTTGCTGCACATTCCAAGGACACGGCTCTTTCCGAGGCAATCTGCAACCTGCTGTCAGATGGAAGTGCTCTCTGCCCTCTCCTGCCCAGCTCTAGGTACTAGCGGGCACTTGCCAGCCTGGGCGAGGCAAACAACCTCGAGAGATGTCACAGAGCATAAGTGGAGCACAGATGCTCAAAAGCAGCAAAGCTGAAGAGCCTGGCTCAGCTTCACTAGTGTGCAATTGACTGACTGCGAAAAACAAAGCAGCAGAGCACCGGGCTTCTGGGCGCTGTGAAGGCAATGGCCAAAACCAGGCAGCTGCTCCTTCCCAAGCACAGGCAGCTGCCTATGTTCTTGCTTGTCGACAAACTCACCGATGCCCTTCTTTTCAGCAGCTGCCACCGTCTTCTGTGCATCTCGGAGCCTCTGGCGACGAGCAAGACTTGCCAAGGTGGGACGCATCAGGACCAAGTCAAAACCCAGGCAAGTTGTCCTGGAACGCTTTCCATTCGCTTGCCGAGAGTGAATTCAAGAGGCAGGAGAGCGGCAGCCACCGTCCTCCAGCAGTCGGAAGGCTTCGCACACCAGCCCGCTTCTTTGCGGCTTCGTTCTTCGCCTCTTCCAAGCAACCGCGATCTCTGCCTCTCGGAGGCGAAGAAGCGGCTAATTCGCGCACAGCTCGGTAGAGCGGCAGCGCAGCGCTCCGGAGCGCCGCTTCAAGCCGAAAGACGCCGGGAATCGGCACTTTCCTCCGGATAGCTCCGGAGCCGCGCTTCTGCTTCTCTAGTCGTCTCTATCTTAGCGAAAAGCTTTCCCACTCCATTTGGCAAGGGGAGAGTGGACCTGCACTGCACACTAACCGCGGTTTGCAAAGAAAGAGGATTTGCTGCACATTCCAAGGACACGGCTCTTTCCGAGGCAATCTGCAACCTGCTGTCAGATGGAAGTGCTCTCTGCCCTCTCCTTCCCAGCTCAAGGTACTAGAGGGCACTTGCCAGCCTGGGCGAGGCAAACAACCTCGAGAGATGTCACAGAGCATAAGTGGAGCACAGATGCTCAAAAGCAGCAAAGCTGAAGAGCCTGGCTCAGCTTCACTAGTGTGCAATTGACTGACTGCGAAAAACAAAGCAGCAGAGCACCGGGCTTCTGGGCGCTGTGAAGGCAATTGCCAAAACCAGGCAGCTGCTCCTTCCCAAGCACAGGCAGCTGCCTATGTTCTTGCTTGTCGACAAACTCACCGCTGCCCTTCTTTTCAGCAGCTGCCACCGTCTTCTGTGCATCTCGGAGCCTCTGGCGACGAGCAAGACTTGCCAAGGTGGGACGCATCAGGACCAAGTCAAAACCCAGGCAAGTTGTCCTGGAACGCTTTCCATTCGCTTGCCGAGAGTGAATTCAAGAGGCAGGAGAGCGGCAGCCACCGTCCTCCAGCAGTCGGAAGGCTTCGCACACCAGCCCGCTTCTTTGCGGCTTCGTTCTTCGCCTCTTCCAAGCAACCGCGATCTCTGCCTCTCGGAGGCGAAGAAGCGGCTAATTCGCGCACAGCTCAGTAGAGCGGCAGCGCAGCGCTCCGGAGCGCCGCTTCAAGCCGAAAGACACCGGGAAGCGGCACTTTCCTCCGGATAGCTCCGGAGCCGCGCTTCTGCCTCTCTAGTCGTCTCTATCTTAGCGAAAAGCTTTCCCACTCCATTTGGCAAGGGGAGAGAGGACCTGCACTGCACACTAACCGCGGTTTGCAAAGAAAGAGGATTTGCTGCACATTCCAAGGACAGGGCTCTTTCCGAGGCAATCTGCAACCTGCTGTCAGATGGAAGTGCTCTCTGCCCTCTCCTGCCCAGCTCAAGGTACTAGCGGGCACTTGCCAGCCTGGGCGAGGCAAACAACCTCGAGAGATGTCACAGAGCATAAGTGGAGCACAGATGCTCAAAAGCAGCAAAGCTGAAGAGCCTGGCTCAGCTTCACTAGTGTGCAATTGACTGACTGCGAAAAACAAAGCAGCAGAGCACCGGGCTTCTGGGCGCTGTGAAGGCAATGGCCAAAACCAGGCAGCTGCTCCTTCCCAAGCACAGGCAGCTGCCTATGTTCTTGCTTGTCGACAAACTCACCGCTGCCCTTCTTTTCAGCAGCTGCCACCGTCTTCTGTGCATCTCGGAGCCTCTGGCGACGAGCAAGACTTGCCAAGGTGGGACGCATCAGGACCAAGTCAAAACCCAGGCAAGTTGTCCTGGAACGCTTTCCATTCGCTTGCCGAGAGTGAATTCAAGAGGCAGGAGAGCGGCAGCCACCGTCCTCCAGCAGTCGGAAGGCTTCGCACACCAGCCCGCTTCTTTGCGGCTTCGTTCTTCGCCTCTTCCAAGCAACCGCGATCTCTGCCTCTCGGAGGCGAAGAAGCGGCTAATTCGCGCACAGCTCAGTAGAGCGGCAGCGCAGCGCTCCGGAGCGCCGCTTCAAGCCGAAAGACGCCGGGAACCGGCACTTTCCTCCGGATAGCTCCGGAGCCGCGCTTCTGCCTCTCTAGTCGTCTCTATCTTAGCGAAAAGCTTTCCCACTCCATTTGGCAAAGGGGAGAGTGGACCTGCACTGCACACTAACCGCGGTTTGCAAAGAAAGAGGATTTGCTGCACATTCCAAGGACACGGCTCTTTCCGAGGCAATCTGCAACCTGCTGTCAGATGGAAGTGCTCTCTGCCCTCTCCTGCCCAGCTCTAGGTACTAGCGGGCACTTGCCAGCCTGGGCGAGGCAAACAACCTCCAGAGATGTCACAGAGCATAAGTGGAGCACAGATGCTCAAAAGCAGCAAAGCTGAAGAGCCTGGCTCAGCTTCACTAGTGTGCAATTGACTGACTGCGAAAAACAAAGCAGCAAAGCAGCAGAGCACCGGGCTTCTGGGCGCTGTGAAGGCAATTGCCAAAACCAGGCAGCTGCTCCTTCCCAAGCACAGGCAGCTGCCTATGTTCTTGCTTGTCGACAAACTCACCGCTGCCCTTCTTTTCAGCAGCTGCCACCGTCTTCTGTGCATCTCGGAGCCTCTGGCGACGAGCAAGACTTGCCAAGGTGGGACGCATCAGGACCAAGTCAAAACCCAGGCAAGTTGTCCTGGAACGCTTTCCATTCGCTTGCCGAGAGTGAATTCAAGAGGCAGGAGAGCGGCAGCCACCGTCCTCCAGCAGTCGGAAGGCTTCGCACACCAGCCCGCTTCTTTGCGGCTTCGTTCTTCGCCTCTTCCAAGCAACCGCGATCTCTGCCTCTCGGAGGCGAAGAAGCGGCTAATTCGCGCACAGCTCAGTAGAGCGGCAGCGCAGCGCTCCGGAGCGCCGCTTCAAGCCGAAAGACACCGGGAAGCGGCACTTTCCTCCGGATAGCTCCGGAGCCGCGCTTCTGCCTCTCTAGTCGTCTCTATCTTAGCGAAAAGCTTTCCCACTCCATTTGGCAAGGGGAGAGCGTACCTGCACTGCACACTAACCGCGGTTTGCAAAGAAAGAGGATTTGCTGCACATTCCAAGGACACGGCTCTTTCCGAGGCAATCTGCAACCTGCTGTCAGATGGAAGTGCTCTCTGCCCTCTCCTGCCCAGCTCTAGGTACTAGCGGGCACTTGCCAGCCTGGGCGAGGCAAACAACCTCGAGAGATGTCACAGAGCATAAGTGGAGCACAGATGCTCAAAAGCAGCAAAGCTGAAGAGCCTGGCTCAGCTTGACTAGTGTGCAATTGACTGACTGCGAAAAACAAAGCAGCAGAGCACCGGGCTTCTGGGCGCTGTGAAGGCAATTGCCAAAACAATGCAGCTGCTCCTTCCCAAGCACAGGCAGCTGCCTATGTTCTTGCTTGTCGACAAACTCACCGCTGCCCTTCTTTTCAGCAGCTGCCACCGTCTTCTGTGCATCTCGGAGCCTCTGGCGACGAGCAAGACTTGCCAAGGTGGGACGCATCAGGACCAAGTCAAAACCCAGGCAAGTTGTCCTGGAACGCTTTCCATTCGCTTGCCGAGAGTGAATTCAAGAGGCAGGAGAGCGGCAGCCACCGTCCTCCAGCAGTCGGAAGGCTTCGCACACCAGCCCGCTTCTTTGTGGCTTCGTTCTTCGCCTCTTCCAAGCAACCGCGATCTCTGCCTCTCGGAGGCGAAGAAGCGGCTAATTCGCGCACAGCTCGGTAGAGCGGCAGCGCAGCGCTCCGGAGCGCCGCTTCAAGCCGAAAGACGGCGGGAAGCGGCACTTTCCTCCGGATAGCTCCGGAGCCGCGCTTCTGCTTCTCTAGTCGTCTCTATCTTAGCGAAAAGCTTTCCCACTCCATTTGGCAAGGGGAGAGTGGACCTGCACTGCACACTAACCGCGGTTTGCAAAGAAAGAGGATTTGCTGCACATTGCAAGGACACGGCTCTTTCCGAGGCAATCTGCAACCTGCTGTCAGATGGAAGTGCTCTCTGCCCTCTCCTGCCCAGCTCTAGGTACTAGCGGGCACTTGCCAGCCTGGGCGAGGCAAACAACCTCCAGAGATGTCACAGAGCATAAGTGGAGCACAGATGCTCAAAAGCAGCAAAGCTGAAGAGCCTGGCTCAGCTTCACTAGTGTGCAATTGACTGACTGCGAAAAACAAAGCAGCAGAGCACCGGGCTTCTGGGCGCTGTGAAGGCAATTGCCAAAACCAGGCAGCTGCTCCTTCCAAGCACAGGCAGCTGCCTATGTTCTTGCTTGTCGACAAACTCACCGCTGCCCTTCTTTTCAGCAGCTGCCACCGTCTTCTGTGCATCTCGGAGCCTCTGGCGACGAGCAAGACTTGCCAAGGTGGGACGCATCAGGACCAAGTCAAAACCCAGGCAAGTTGTCCTGGAACGCTTTCCATTCGCTTGCCGAGAGTGAATTCAACAGGCAGGAGAGCGGCAGCCACCGTCCTCCAGCAGTCGGAAGGCTTGGCACACCAGCCCGCTTCTTTGCGGCTTCGTTCTTCGCCTCTTCCAAGCAACCGCGATCTCTGCCTCTCGGAGGCGAAGAAGCGGCTAATTCGCGCACAAGCTCAGTAGAGCGGCAGCGCAGCGCTCCGGAGCGCCGCTTCAAGCCGAAAGACGCCGGGAAGCGGCACTTTCCTCCGGATAGCTCCGGAGCCGCGCTTCTGCCTCTCTAGTCGTCTCTATCTTAGCGAAAAGCTTTCCCACTCCATTTGGCAAGGGAGAGCGGACCTGCACTGCACACTAACCGCGGTTTGCAAAGAAAGAGGATTTGCTGCACATTCCAAGGACAACGGCTCTTTCCGAGGCAATCTGCAACCTGCTGTCAGATGGAAGTGCTCTCTGCCCTCTCCTGCCCAGCTCTAGGTACTAGCGGGCACTTGCCAGCCTGGCCGAGGCAAACAACCTCGAGAGATGTCACAGAGCATAAGTGGAGCACAGATGCGCAAAAGCAGCAAAGCTGAAGAGCCTGGCTCAGCTTCACTAGTGTGCAATTGACTGACTGCGAAAAACAAAGCAGCAGAGCACCGGGCTTCTGGGCGCTGTGAAGGCAATGGCCAAAACCAGGCAGCTGCTCCTTCCCAAGCACAGGCAGCTGCCTATGTTCTTGCTTGTCGACAAACTCACCGCTGCCCTTCTTTTCAGCAGCTGCCACCGTCTTCTGTGCATCTCGGAGCCTCTGGCGACGAGCAAGACTTGCCAAGGTGGGACGCATCAGGACCAAGTCAAAACCCAGGCAAGTTGTCCTGGAACGCTTTCCATTCGCTTGCCGAGAGTGAATTCAAGAGGCAGGAGAGCGGCAGCCACCGTCCTCCAGCAGTCGAAGGCTTGGCACACAAGCCCGCTTCTTTGCGGCTTCGTTCTTCGCCTCTTCCAAGCAACCGCGATCTCTGCCTCTCGGAGGCGAAGAAGCGGCTAATTCGCGCACAGCTCGGTAGAGCGGCAGCGCAGCGCTCCGGAGCGCCGCTTCAAGCCGAAAGACGCCGGGAAGCGGCACTTTCCTCCGGATAGCTCCGGAGCCGCGCTTCTGCTTCTCTAGTCGTCTCTATCTCAGCGAAAAGCTTTCCCACTCCATTTGGCAAGGGGAGAGAGGACCTGCACTGCACACTAACCGCGGTTTGCAAAGAAAGAGGATTTGCTGCACATTCCAAGGACACGGCTCTTTCCGAGGCAATCTGCAACCTGCTGTCAGATAGAAGTGCTCTCTGTCCTCTCCTGCCCAGCTCTAGGTACTAGCGGGCACTTGCCAGCCTGGGCGAGGCAAACAACCTCGAGAGATGTCACAGAGCATAAGTGGAGCACAGATGCTCAAAAGCAGCAAAGCTGAAGAGCCTGGCTCAGCTTCACTAGTGTGCAATTGACTGACTGCGAAAAACAAAGCAGCAAAGCAGCAGAGCACCGGGCTTCTGGGCGCTGTGAAGGCAATTGCCAAAACCAGGCAGCTGCTCCTTCCCAAGCACAGGCAACTGCCTATGTTCTTGCTTGTCGACAAACTCACCGCTGCCCTTCTTTTCAGCAGCTGCCACCGTCTTCTGTGCATCTCGGAGCCTCTGGCGACGAGCAAGACTTGCCAAGGTGGGACGCATCAGGACCAAGTCAAAACCCAGGCAAGTTGTCCTGGAACGCTTTCCATTCGCTTGCCGAGAGTGAATTCAAGAGGCAGGAGAGCAGCAGCCACCGTCCTCCAGCAGTCGGAAGGCTTCGCACACCAGCCCGCTTCTTTGCGGCTTCGTTCTTCGCCTCTTCAAGCAACCGCGATCTCTGCCTCTCGGAGGCGAAGAAGCGGCTAATTCGCGCACAGCTCAGTAGAGCGGCAGCGCAGCGCTCCGGAGCGCCGCTTCAAGCCGAAAGACGCCGGGAAGCGGCACTTTCCTCCGGATAGCTCCGGAGCCGCGCTTCTGCCTCTCTAGTCGTCTCTATCTTAGCGAAAAGCTTTCCCACTCCATTTGGCAAGGGGAGAGTGGACCTGCACTGCACACTAACCGCGGTTTGCAAAGAAAGAGGATTTGCTGCACATTCCAAGGACACGGCTCTTTCCGAGGCAATCTGCAACCTGCTGTCAGATAGAAGTGCTCTCTGCCCTCTCCTGCCCAGCTCAAGGTACTAGAGGGCACTTGCCAGCCTGGGCGAGGCAAACAACCTCGAGAGATGTCACAGAGCATAAGTGGAGCGCAGATGCTCAAAAGCAGCAAAGCTGAAGAGCCTGGCTCAGCTTCACTAGTGTGCAATTGACTGACTGCGAAAACAAAGCAGCAGAGCACCGGGCTTCTGGGCGCTGTGAAGGCAATTGCCAAAACCAGGCAGCTGCTCCTTCCCAAGCACAGGCAGCTGCCTATGTTCTTGCTTGTCGACAAACTCACCGCTGCCCTTCTTTTCAGCAGCTGCCACCGTCTTCTGTGCATCTCGGAGCCTCTGGCGACGAGCAAGACTTGCCAAGGTGGGACGCATCAGGACCAAGTCAAAACCCAGGCAAGTTGTCCTGGAACGCTTTCCATTCGCTTGCCGAGAGTGAATTCAAGAGGCAGGAGAGCGGCAGCCACCGTCCTCCAGCAGTCGGAAGGCTTGGCACACCAGCCCGCTTCTTTGCGGCTTCGTTCTTCGCCTCTTCCAAGCAACCGCGATCTCTGCCTCTCGGAGGCGAAGAAGCGGCTAATTCGCGCACAGCTCAGTAGAGCGGCAGCGCAGCGCTCCGGAGCGCCGCTTCAAGCCGAAAGACGCCGGGAAGCGGCACTTTCCTCCGGATAGCTCCGGAGCCGCGCTTCTGCCTCTCTAGTCGTCTCTATCTTAGCGAAAAGCTTTCCCACTCCATTTGGCAAGGGGAGAGCGGACCTGCACTGCACACTAACCGCGGTTTGCAAAGAAAGAGGATTTGCTGCACATTCCAAGGACACGGCTCTTTCCGAGGCAATCTGCAACCTGCTGTCAGATGGAAGTGCTCTCTGCCCTCTCCTGCCCAGCTCTAGGTACTAGCGGGCACTTGCCAGCCTGGCCGAGGCAAACAACCTCGAGAGATGTCACAGAGCATAAGTGGAGCACAGATGCGCAAAAGCAGCAAAGCTGAAGAGCCTGGCTCAGCTTCACTAGTGTGCAATTGACTGACTGCGAAAAACAAAGCAGCAGAGCACCGGGCTTCTGGGCGCTGTGAAGGCAATGGCCAAAACCAGGCAGCTGCTCCTTCCCAAGCACAGGCAGCTGCCTATGTTCTTGCTTGTCGACAAACTCACCGCTGCCCTTCTTTTCAGCAGCTGCCACCGTCTTCTGTGCATCTCGGAGCCTCTGGCGACGAGCAAGACTTGCCAAGGTGGGACGCATCAGGACCAAGTCAAAACCCAGGCAAGTTGTCCTGGAACGCTTTCCATTCGCTTGCCGAGAGTGAATTCAAGAGGCAGGAGAGCGGCAGCCACCGTCCTCCAGCAGTCGGAAGGCTTGGCACACAAGCCCGCTTCTTTGCGGCTTCGTTCTTCGCCTCTTCCAAGCAACCGCGATCTCTGCCTCTCGGAGGCGAAGAAGCGGCTAATTCGCGCACAGCTCGGTAGAGCGGCAGCGCAGCGCTCCGGAGCGCCGCTTCAAGCCGAAAGACGCCGGGAAGCGGCACTTTCCTCCGGATAGCTCCGGAGCCGCGCTTCTGCTTCTCTAGTCGTCTCTATCTCAGCGAAAAGCTTTCCCACTCCATTTGGCAAGGGGAGAGAGGACCTGCACTGCACACTAACCGCGGTTTGCAAAGAAAGAGGATTTGCTGCACATTCCAAGGACACGGCTCTTTCCGAGGCAATCTGCAACCTGCTGTCAGATAGAAGTGCTCTCTGTCCTCTCCTGCCCAGCTCTAGGTACTAGCGGGCACTTGCCAGCCTGGCGAGGCAAACAACCTCGAGAGATGTCACAGAGCATAAGTGGAGCACAGATGCTCAAAAGCAGCAAAGCTGAAGAGCCTGGCTCAGCTTCACTAGTGTGCAATTGACTGACTGCGAAAAACAAAGCAGCAAAGCAGCAGAGCACCGGGCTTCTGGGCGCTGTGAAGGCAATTGCCAAAACCAGGCAGCTGCTCCTTCCCAAGCACAGGCAACTGCCTATGTTCTTGCTTGTCGACAAACTCACCGCTGCCCTTCTTTTCAGCAGCTGCCACCGTCTTCTGTGCATCTCGGAGCCTCTGGCGACGAGCAAGACTTGCCAAGGTGGGACGCATCAGGACCAAGTCAAAACGCAGGCAAGTTGTCCTGGAACGCTTTCCATTCGCTTGCCGAGAGTGAATTCAAGAGGCAGGAGAGCAGCAGCCACCGTCCTCCAGCAGTCGGAAGGCTTCGCACACCAGCCCGCTTCTTTGCGGCTTCGTTCTTCGCCTCTTCCAAGCAACCGCGATCTCTGCCTCTCGGAGGCGAAGAAGCGGCTAATTCGCGCACAGCTCAGTAGAGCGGCAGCGCAGCGCTCCGGAGCGCCGCTTCAAGCCGAAAGACGCCGGGAAGCGGCACTTTCCTCCGGATAGCTCCGGAGCCGCGCTTCTGCCTCTCTAGTCGTCTCTATCTTAGCGAAAAGCTTTCCCACTCCATTTGGCAAGGGGAGAGTGGACCTGCACTGCACACTAACCGCGGTTTGCAAAGAAAGAGGATTTGCTGCACATTCCAAGGACACGGCTCTTTCCGAGGCAATCTGCAACCTGCTGTCAGATAGAAGTGCTCTCTGCCCTCTCCTGCCCAGCTCAAGGTACTAGAGGGCACTTGCCAGCCTGGGCGAGGCAAACAACCTCCAGAGATGTCACAGAGCATAAGTGGAGCGCAGATGCTCAAAAGCAGCAAAGCTGAAGAGCCTGGCTCA
>NW_027100082.1:35420-80257 GCF_031753505.1 Anomalospiza imberbis
GAAGCCGCAAAGAAGCGGGCTTGTGTGCGAAGCCTTCCGACTGCCGGAGGACGGTGGCTGCCGCTCTTCTGCCTATTGAATTCACTCTCAGCAAGCGAATGGAAAGCGTTCCAGGACAACTTGCCTGGGTTTTGACTTGGTCCTGATGCGTCCCACCTTGGCAAGTCTTGCTCGTCGCCAGAGGCTCCGAGATGCACAGAAGACCTTGGCAGCTGCTGAAAAGAAGGGCAGCGGTGAGTTTGTCGACAAGCAAGAACATAGGCAGCTGCCTGTGCTTGGGAAGGAGCAGCTGCCTGGTTTTGGCAATTGCCTTCACAGCGCCCAGAAGCCCGGTGCTCTGCTGCTTTCTTTTTCGCAGTCAGTCAATTGCACACTAGTGAAGCTGAGCCAGGCTCTTCAGCTTTGCTGCTTTTGAGCATCTGTGCTCCACTTAGGCTCTGTGACATCGCTGGAGGTTGTTTGCCTCGCCCAGGCTGGAAAGTGCCCGCTAGTACCTAGAGCTGGGCAGGAGAGGGCAGAGAGCACTTCCATCTGACAGCAGGTTGCAGATTGCCTCAGAAAGAGCCGTGTCCTTGGAATGTGCAGCAAATCCTCTTTCTTTGCAAACCGCGGTTAGTGTGCAGTGCAGGTACACTCTCCCCTTGCCAAATGGAGTGGGAAAGCTTTTCGCTAAGCTAGAGATGACTAGAGAAGCAGAAGCGCGGGCTCCGGAGCTATCCGGAGGAAAGTGCCGCTTCCCGGCGTCTTTCGGCTTGAAGCGGCGCTCCGGAGCGCTTTGCTGCCGCTCTACTGAGCTGTGCGCGAATTAGCCGCTTCTTCGCCTCCGAGAAGCAGAGATCGCGGTTGCTTGGAAGAGGCGAAGAACGAAGCCGCAAAGAAGCGGGCTTGTGTGGCAAGCCTTCCGACTGCCGGAGGACGGTGGCTGCCGCTCTCCTGCCTCTTGAATTCACTCTCGGCAAGCGAATGGAAAGCGTTCCAGGACAACTTGCCTGGGTTTTGACTTGGTCCTGATGCGTCCCACCTTGGCAAGTCTTGCTCATCGCCAGAGGCTCCGAGATGCACAGAAGACGGTGGCAGCTGCTGAAAAGAAGGGCAGCGGTGAGTTTGTCGACAAGCAAGAACATAGGCAGCTGCCTGTGCTTGGGAAGGAGCAGCTGCCTGGTTTTGGCAATTGCCTTCACAGCGCCCAGAAGCCCGGTGCTCTGCTGCTTTGTTTTTCGCAAGTCAGTCAATTGCACACTAGTGAAGCTGAGCCAGGCTCTTCAGCTTTGCTGCTTTTGAGCATCTGTGCTCCACTTAGGCTCTGTGACATCTCTGGAGGTTGTTTGCCTCGGCCAGGCTGGAAAGTGCCCGCTAGTACCTAGAGCTGGGCAGGAGAGGGCAGAGAGCACTTCCAGCTGACAGCAGGTTGCAGATTGCCTCAGAAAGAGCCGTGTCCTTGGAATGTGCAGCAAATCCTCTTTCTTTGCAAACCGCGGTTAGTGTGCAGTGCAGGTACGCTCTCCCCTTGCCAAATGGAGTGGGAAAGCTTTTCGCTAAGCTAGAGATGACTAGAGAAGCAGAAGCGCGGCTCCGGAGCTATCCGGAGGAAAGTGCCGTTTCCCGGCGTCTTTCGGCTTGAAGCGGCGCTCCGGAGCGCTTTGCTGCCGCTTTACTGAGCTGTGCGCGAATTAGCCGCTTCTTCGCCTCCGAGAAGCAGAGATGGCGGTTGCTTGGAAGAGGCGAAGAACGAAGCCGCAAAGAAGCGGGCTTGTGTGCGAAGCCTTCCGACTGCCGGAGGACGGTGGCTGCCGCTCTCCTGCCTCTTGAATTCACTCTCGGCAAGCGAATGGAAAGCGTTCCAGGACAACTTGCCTGGGTTTTGACTTGGTCCTGATGCGTCCCACCTTGGCAAGTCTTGCTCATCGCCAGAGGCTCCGAGATGCACAGAAGACGGTGGCAGCTGCTGAAAAGAAGGGCAGCGGTGAGTTTGTCGACAAGCAAGAACATAGGCAGCTGCCTGTGCTTGGGAAGGAGCAGCTGCCTGGTTTTGGCAATTGCCTTCACAGCGCCCAGAAGCCCGGTGCTCTGCTGCTTTCTTTTTCGCAGTCAGTCAATTGCACACTAGTGAAGCTGAGCCAGGCTCTTCAGCTTTGCTGCTTTTGAGCATCTGTGCTCCACTTAGGCTCTGTGACATCTCTCGAGGTTGTTTGCCTCGCCCAGGCTGGAAAGTGCCCGCTAGTACCTAGAGCTGGGCAGGAGAGGGCAGAGAGCACTTCCATCTGACAGCAGGTTGCAGATTGCCTCAGAAAGAGCCGTGTCCTTGGAATGTGCAGCAAATCCTCTTTCTTTGCAAACCGCGGTTAGTGTGCAGTGCAGGTACACTCTCCCCTTGCCAAATGGAGTGGGAAAGCTTTTCGCTAAGCTAGAGATGACTAGAGAAGCAGAAGCGCGGTTTCGGAGCTATCCGGAGGAAAGTGCCGCTTCCCGGCGTCTTTCGGCTTGAAGCGGCGCTCCGGAGCGCTTTGCTGCCGCTCTACTGAGCTGTGCGCGAATTAGCCGCTTCTTCGCCTCCGAGAAGCAGAGATGGCGGTTGCTTGGAAGAGGCGAAGAACGAAGCCGCAAAGAAGCGGGCTTGTGTGCGAAGCCTTCCGACTGCCGGAGGACGGTGGCTGCCGCTCTTCTGCCTATTGAATTCACTCTCGGCAAGCGAATGGAAAGCGTTCCAGGACAACTTGCCTGGGTTTTGACTTGGTCCTGATGCGTCCCACCTTGGCAAGTCTTGCTCGTCGCCAGAGGCTCCGAGATGCACAGAAGACCTTGGCAGCTGCTGAAAAGAAGGGCAGCGGTGAGTTTGTCGACAAGCAAGAACATAGGCAGCTGCCTGTGCTTGGGAAGGAGCAGCTGCCTGGTTTTGGCAATTGCCTTCACAGCGCCCAGAAGCCCGGTGCTCTGCTGCTTTGTTTTTCGCAGTCAGTCAATTGCACACTAGTGAAGCTGAGCCAGGCTCTTCAGCTTTGCTGCTTTTGAGCATCTGTGCTCCACTTAGGCTCTGTGACATCTCTGGAGGTTGTTTGCCTCGGCCAGGCTGGAAAGTGCCCGCTAGTACCTAGAGCTGGGCAGGAGAGGGCAGAGAGCACTTCCATCTGAGAGCAGGTTGCAGATTGCCTCGGAAAGAGCCGTGTCCTTGGAATGTGCAGCAAATCCTCTTTCTTTGCAAACCGCGGTTAGTGTGCAGTGCAGGTACACTCTCCCCTTGCCAAATGGAGTGGGAAAGCTTTTCGCTAAGATAGAGATGACTAGAGAAGCAGAAGCGCGGCTCCGGAGCTATCCGGAGGAAAGTGCCGCTTCCCGGCGTCTTTCGGCTTGAAGCGGCGCTCCGGAGCGCTTTGCTGCCGCTCTACTGAGCTGTGCGCGAATTAGCCGCTTCTTCGCCTCCGAGAAGCAGAGATCGCGGTTGCTTGGAAGAGGCGAAGAACGAAGCCGCAAAGAAGCGGGCTTGTGTGCCAAGCCTTCCGACTGCCGGAGGACGGTGGCTGCCGCTCTCCTGCCTCTTGAATTCACTCTCGGCAAGCGAATGGAAAGCGTTCCAGGACAACTTGCCTGGGTTTTGACTTGGTCCTGATGCGTCCCACCTTGGCAAGTCTTGCTCATCGCCAGAGGCTCCGAGATGCACAGAAGACGGTGGCAGCTGCTGAAAAGAAGGGCAGCGGTGAGTTTGTCGACAAGCAAGAACATAGGCAGCTGCCTGTGCTTGGGAAGGAGCAGCTGCCTGGTTTTGGCAATTGCCTTCACAGCGCCCAGAAGCCCGGTGCTCTGCTGCTTTCTTTTTCGCAGTCAGTCAATTGCACACTAGTGAAGCTGAGCCAGGCTCTTCAGCTTTGCTGCTTTTGAGCATCTGTGCTCCACTTAGGCTCTGTGACATCTCTGGAGGTTGTTTGCCTCGCCCAGGCTGGAAAGTGCCCGCTAGTACCTAGAGCTGGGCAGGAGAGGGCAGAGAGCACTTCCAGCTGACAGCAGGTTGCAGATTGCCTCAGAAAGAGCCGTGTCCTTGGAATGTGCAGCAAATCCTCTTTCTTTGCAAACCGCGGTTAGTGTGCAGTGCAGGTACGCTCTCCCCTTGCCAAATGGAGTGGGAAAGCTTTTCGCTAAGATAGAGATGACTAGAGAAGCAGAAGCGCGGCTCCGGAGCTATCCGGAGGAAAGTGCCGTTTCCCGGCGTCTTTCGGCTTGAAGCGGCGCTCCGGAGCGCTTTGCTGCCGCTCTACTGAGCTGTGCGCGAATTAGCCGCTTCTTCGCCTCCGAGAAGCAGAGATCGCGGTTGCTTGGAAGAGGCGAAGAACGAAGCCGCAAAGAAGCGGGCTTGTGTGCGAAGCCTTCCGACTGCCGGAGGACGGTGGCTGCCGCTCTCCTGCCTCTTGAATTCACTCTCGGCAAGCGAATGGAAAGCGTTCCAGGACAACTTGCCTGGGTTTTGACTTGGTCCTGATGCGTCCCACCTTGGCAAGTCTTGCTCATCGCCAGAGGCTCCGAGATGCACAGAAGACGGTGGCAGCTGCTGAAAAGAAGGGCAGCGGTGAGTTTGTCGACAAGCAAGAACATAGGCAGCTGCCTGTGCTTGGGAAGGAGCAGCTGCCTGGTTTTGGCAATTGCCTTCACAGCGCCCAGAAGCCCGGTGCTCTGCTGCTTTGTTTTACGCAGTCAGTCAATTGCACACTAGTGAAGCTGAGCCAGGCTCTTCAGCTTTGCTGCTTTTGAGCATCTGTGCTCCACTTAGGCTCTGTGACATCTCTCGAGGTTGTTTGCCTCGGCCAGGCTGGAAAGTGCCCGCTAGTACCTAGAGCTGGGCAGGAGAGGGCAGAGAGCACTTCCAGCTGACAGCAGGTTGCAGATTGCCTCAGAAAGAGCCGTGTCCTTGGAATGTGCAGCAAATCCTCTTTCTTTGCAAACCGCGGTTAGTGTGCAGTGCAGGTACGCTCTCCCCTTGCCAAATGGAGTGGGAAAGCTTTTCGCTAAGCTAGAGATGACTAGAGAAGCAGAAGCGCGGCTCCGGAGCTATCCGGAGGAAAGTGCCGTTTCCCGGCGTCTTTCGGCTTGAAGCGGCGCTCCGGAGCGCTTTGCTGCCGCTTTACTGAGCTGTGCGCGAATTAGCCGCTTCTTCGCCTCCGAGAAGCAGAGATGGCGGTTGCTTGGAAGAGGCGAAGAACGAAGCCGCAAAGAAGCGGGCTTGTGTGCGAAGCCTTCCGACTGCCGGAGGACGGTGGCTGCCGCTCTCCTGCCTGTTGAATTCACTCTCGGCAAGCGAATGGAAAGCGTTCCAGGACAACTTGCCTGGGTTTTGACTTGGTCCTGATGCGTCCCACCTTGGCAAGTCTTGCTCATCGCCAGAGGCTCCGAGATGCACAGAAGACGGTGGCAGCTGCTGAAAAGAAGGGCAGCGGTGAGTTTGTCGACAAGCAAGAACATAGGCAGCTGCCTGTGCTTGGGAAGGAGCAGCTGCCTGGTTTTGGCAATTGCCTTCACAGCGCCCAGAAGCCCGGTGCTCTGCTGCTTTCTTTTTCGCAGTCAGTCAATTGCACACTAGTGAAGCTGAGCCAGGCTCTTCAGCTTTGCTGCTTTTGAGCATCTGTGCTCCACTTAGGCTCTGTGACATCTCTCGAGGTTGTTTGCCTCGCCCAGGCTGGAAAGTGCCCGCTAGTACCTAGAGCTGGGCAGGAGAGGGCAGAGAGCACTTCCATCTGACAGCAGGTTGCAGATTGCCTCAGAAAGAGCCGTGTCCTTGGAATGTGCAGCAAATCCTCTTTCTTTGCAAACCGCGGTTAGTGTGCAGTGCAGGTACGCTCTCCCCTTGCCAAATGGAGTGGGAAAGCTTTTCGCTAAGATAGAGATGACTAGAGAAGCAGAAGCGCGGCTCCGGAGCTATCCGGAGGAAAGTGCCGTTTCCCGGCGTCTTTCGGCTTGAAGCGGCGCTCCGGAGCGCTGCGCTGCGGCTTTACTGAGCTGTGCGCGAATTAGCCGCTTCTTCGCCTCCGAGAAGCAGAGATGGCGGTTGCTTGGAAGAGGCGGAGAACGAAGCCGCAAAGAAGCGGGCTTGTGTGCGAAGCCTTCCGACTGCCGGAGGACGGTGGCTGCCGCTCTTCTGCCTATTGAATTCACTCTCAGCAAGCGAATGGAAAGCGTTCCAGGACAACTTGCCTGGGTTTTGACTTGGTCCTGATGCGTCCCACCTTGGCAAGTCTTGCTCGTCGCCAGAGGCTCCGAGATGCACAGAAGACGGTGGCAGCTGCTGAAAAGAAGGGCAGCGGTGAGTTTGTCGACAAGCAAGAACATAGGCAGCTGCCTGTGCTTGGGAAGGAGCAGCTGCCTGGTTTTGGCAATTGCCTTCACAGCGCCCAGAAGCCCAGTGCTCTGCTGCTTTCTTTTTCGCAGTCAGTCAATTGCACACTAGTGAAGCTGAGCCAGGCTCTTCAGCTTTGCTGCTTTTGAGCATCTGTGCTCCACTTAGGCTCTGTGACATCGCTGGAGGTTGTTTGCCTCGCCCAGGCTGGAAAGTGCCCGCTAGTACCTAGAGCTGGGCAGGAGAGGGCAGAGAGCACTTCCATCTGACAGCAGGTTGCAGATTGCCTCGGAAAGAGCCGTGTCCTTGGAATGTGCAGCAAATCCTCTTTCTTTGCAAACCGCGGTTAGTGTGCAGTGCAGGTACGCTCTCCCCTTGCCAAATGGAGTGGGAAAGCTTTTCGCTAAGCTAGAGATGACTAGAGAAGCAGAAGCGCGGCTCCGGAGCTATCCGGAGGAAAGTGCCGCTTCCCGGCGTCTTTCGGCTTGAAGCGGCGCTCCGGAGCGCTTTGCTGCCGCTCTACTGAGCTGTGCGCGAATTAGCCGCTTCTTCGCCTCCGAGAAGCAGAGATCGCGGTTGCTTGGAAGAGGCGAAGAACGAAGCCGCAAAGAAGCGGGCTTGTGTGCCAAGCCTTCCGACTGCCGGAGGACGGTGGCTGCCGCTCTCCTGCCTCTTGAATTCACTCTCGGCAAGCGAATGGAAAGCGTTCCAGGACAACTTGCCTGGGTTTTGACTTGGTCCTGATGCCTCCCACCTTGGCAAGTCTTGCTCATCGCCAGAGGCTCCGAGATGCACAGAAGACGGTGGCAGCTGCTGAAAAGAAGGGCAGCGGTGAGTTTGTCGACAAGCAAGAACATAGGCAGCTGCCTGTGCTTGGGAAGGAGCAGCTGCCTGGTTTTGGCAATTGCCTTCACAGCGCCCAGAAGCCCGGTGCTCTGCTGCTTTGTTTTTCGCAGTCAGTCAATTGCACACTAGTGAAGCTGAGCCAGGCTCTTCAGCTTTGCTGCTTTTGAGCATCTGTGCTCCACTTAGGCTCTGTGACATCTCTGGAGGTTGTTTGCCTCGCCCAGGCTGGAAAGTGCCCGCTAGTACCTAGAGCTGGGCAGGAGAGGGCAGAGAGCACTTCCAGCTGACAGCAGGTTGCAGATTGCCTCAGAAAGAGCCGTGTCCTTGGAATGTGCAGCAAATCCTCTTTCTTTGCAAACCGCGGTTAGTGTGCAGTGCAGGTACGCTCTCCCCTTGCCAAATGGAGTGGGAAAGCTTTTCGCTAAGCTAGAGATGACTAGAGAAGCAGAAGCGCGGCTCCGGAGCTATCCGGAGGAAAGTGCCGCTTCCCGGCGTCTTTCGGCTTGAAGCGGCGCTCCGGAGCGCTTTGCTGCCGCTTTACTGAGCTGTGCGCGAATTAGCCGCTTCTTCGCCTCCGAGAAGCAGAGATGGCGGTTGCTTGGAAGAGGCGAAGAACGAAGCCGCAAAGAAGCGGGCTTGTGTGCGAAGCCTTCCGACTGCCGGAGGACGGTGGCTGCCGCTCTCCTGCCTGTTGAATTCACTCTCGGCAAGCGAATGGAAAGCGTTCCAGGACAACTTGCCTGGGTTTTGACTTGGTCCTGATGCGTCCCACCTTGGCAAGTCTTGCTCATCGCCAGAGGCTCCGAGATGCACAGAAGACGGTGGCAGCTGCTGAAAAGAAGGGCAGCGGTGAGTTTGTCGACAAGCAAGAACATAGGCAGCTGCCTGTGCTTGGGAAGGAGCAGCTGCCTGGTTTTGGCAATTGCCTTCACAGCGCCCAGAAGCCCGGTGCTCTGCTGCTTTCTTTTTCGCAGTCAGTCAATTGCACACTAGTGAAGCTGAGCCAGGCTCTTCAGCTTTGCTGCTTTTGAGCATCTGTGCTCCACTTAGGCTCTGTGACATCTCTCGAGGTTGTTTGCCTCGCCCAGGCTGGAAAGTGCCCGCTAGTACCTAGAGCTGGGCAGGAGAGGGCAGAGAGCACTTCCATCTGACAGCAGGTTGCAGATTGCCTCAGAAAGAGCCGTGTCCTTGGAATGTGCAGCAAATCCTCTTTCTTTGCAAACCGCGGTTAGTGTGCAGTGCAGGTACACTCTCCCCTTGCCAAATGGAGTGGGAAAGCTTTTCGCTAAGCTAGAGATGACTAGAGAAGCAGAAGCGCGGTTTCGGAGCTATCCGGAGGAAAGTGCCGCTTCCCGGCGTCTTTCGGCTTGAAGCGGCGCTCCGGAGCGCTTTGCTGCCGCTCTACTGAGCTGTGCGCGAATTAGCCGATTCTTCGCCTCCGAGAAGCAGAGATGGCGGTTGCTTGGAAGAGGCGAAGAACGAAGCCGCAAAGAAGCGGGCTTGTGTGCGAAGCCTTCCGACTGCCGGAGGACGGTGGCTGCCGCTCTTCTGCCTATTGAATTCACTCTCGGCAAGCGAATGGAAAGCGTTCCAGGACAACTTGCCTGGGTTTTGACTTGGTCCTGATGCGTCCCACCTTGGCAAGTCTTGCTCGTCGCCAGAGGCTCCGAGATGCACAGAAGACCTTGGCAGCTGCTGAAAAGAAGGGCAGCGGTGAGTTTGTCGACAAGCAAGAACATAGGCAGCTGCCTGTGCTTGGGAAGGAGCAGCTGCCTGGTTTTGGCAATTGCCTTCACAGCGCCCAGAAGCCCGGTGCTCTGCTGCTTTGTTTTTCGCAGTCAGTCAATTGCACACTAGTGAAGCTGAGCCAGGCTCTTCAGCTTTGCTGCTTTTGAGCATCTGTGCTCCACTTAGGCTCTGTGACATCTCTGGAGGTTGTTTGCCTCGCCCAGGCTGGAAAGTGCCCGCTAGTACCTAGAGCTGGGCAGGAGAGGGCAGAGAGCACTTCCATCTGAGAGCAGGTTGCAGATTGCCTCGGAAAGAGCCGTGTCCTTGGAATGTGCAGCAAATCCTCTTTCTTTGCAAACCGCGGTTAGTGTGCAGTGCAGGTACACTCTCCCCTTGCCAAATGGAGTGGGAAAGCTTTTCGCTAAGATAGAGATGACTAGAGAAGCAGAAGCGCGGCTCCGGAGCTATCCGGAGGAAAGTGCCGCTTCCCGGCGTCTTTCGGCTTGAAGCGGCGCTCCGGAGCGCTTTGCTGCCGCTCTACTGAGCTGTGCGCGAATTAGCCGCTTCTTCGCCTCCGAGAAGCAGAGATCGCGGTTGCTTGGAAGAGGCGAAGAACGAAGCCGCAAAGAAGCGGGCTTGTGTGCCAAGCCTTCCGACTGCCGGAGGACGGTGGCTGCCGCTCTCCTGCCTGTTGAATTCACTCTCGGCAAGCGAATGGAAAGCGTTCCAGGACAACTTGCCTGGGTTTTGACTTGGTCCTGATGCGTCCCACCTTGGCAAGTCTTGCTCATCGCCAGAGGCTCCGAGATGCACAGAAGACGGTGGCAGCTGCTGAAAAGAAGGGCAGCGGTGAGTTTGTCGACAAGCAAGAACATAGGCAGCTGCCTGTGCTTGGGAAGGAGCAGCTGCCTGGTTTTGGCAATTGCCTTCACAGCGCCCAGAAGCCCGGTGCTCTGCTGCTTTGTTTTTCGCAGTCAGTCAATTGCACACTAGTGAAGCTGAGCCAGGCTCTTCAGCTTTGCTGCTTTTGAGCATCTGTGCTCCACTTAGGCTCTGTGACATCTCTGGAGGTTGTTTGCCTCGCCCAGGCTGGAAAGTGCCCGCTAGTACATAGAGCTGGGCAGGAGAGGGCAGAGAGCACTTCCATCTGACAGCAGGTTGCAGATTGCCTCAGAAAGAGCCGTGTCCTTGGAATGTGCAGCAAATCCTCTTTCTTTGCAAACCGCGGTTAGTGTGCAGTGCAGGTACGCTCTCCCCTTGCCAAATGGAGTGGGAAAGCTTTTCGCTAAGATAGAGATGACTAGAGAAGCAGAAGCGCGGCTCCGGAGCTATCCGGAGGAAAGTGCCGTTTCCCGGCGTCTTTCGGCTTGAAGCGGCGCTCCGGAGCGCTTTGCTGCCGCTCTACTGAGCTGTGCGCGAATTAGCCGCTTCTTCGCCTCCGAGAAGCAGAGATCGCGGTTGCTTGGAAGAGGCGAAGAACGAAGCCGCAAAGAAGCGGGCTTGTGTGCGAAGCCTTCCGACTGCCGGAGGACGGTGGCTGCCGCTCTCCTGCCTCTTGAATTCACTCTCGGCAAGCGAATGGAAAGCGTTCCAGGACAACTTGCCTGGGTTTTGACTTGGTCCTGATGCGTCCCACCTTGGCAAGTCTTGCTCATCGCCAGAGGCTCCGAGATGCACAGAAGACGGTGGCAGCTGCTGAAAAGAAGGGCAGCGGTGAGTTTGTCGACAAGCAAGAACATAGGCAGCTGCCTGTGCTTGGGAAGGAGCAGCTGCCTGGTTTTGGCAATTGCCTTCACAGCGCCCAGAAGCCCGGTGCTCTGCTGCTTTGTTTTTCGCAGTCAGTCAATTGCACACTAGTGAAGCTGAGCCAGGCTCTTCAGCTTTGCTGCTTTTGAGCATCTGTGCTCCACTTAGGCTCTGTGACATCTCTGGAGGTTGTTTGCCTCGGCCAGGCTGGAAAGTGCCCGCTAGTACCTAGAGCTGGGCAGGAGAGGGCAGAGAGCACTTCCAGCTGACAGCAGGTTGCAGATTGCCTCAGAAAGAGCCGTGTCCTTGGAATGTGCAGCAAATCCTCTTTCTTTGCAAACCGCGGTTAGTGTGCAGTGCAGGTACGCTCTCCCCTTGCCAAATGGAGTGGGAAAGCTTTTCGCTAAGCTAGAGATGACTAGAGAAGCAGAAGCGCGGCTCCGGAGCTATCCGGAGGAAAGTGCCGTTTCCCGGCGTCTTTCGGCTTGAAGCGGCGCTCTGGAGCGCTTTGCTGCCGCTTTACTGAGCTGTGCGCGAATTAGCCGCTTCTTCGCCTCCGAGAAGCAGAGATGGCGGTTGCTTGGAAGAGGCGAAGAACGAAGCCGCAAAGAAGCGGGCTTGTGTGCGAAGCCTTCCGACTGCCGGAGGACGGTGGCTGCCGCTCTCCTGCCTGTTGAATTCACTCTCGGCAAGCGAATGGAAAGCGTTCCAGGACAACTTGCCTGGGTTTTGACTTGGTCCTGATGCGTCCCACCTTGGCAAGTCTTGCTCATCGCCAGAGGCTCCGAGATGCACAGAAGACGGTGGCAGCTGCTGAAAAGAAGGGCAGCGGTGAGTTTGTCGACAAGCAAGAACATAGGCAGCTGCCTGTGCTTGGGAAGGAGCAGCTGCCTGGTTTTGGCAATTGCCTTCACAGCGCCCAGAAGCCCGGTGCTCTGCTGCTTTCTTTTTCGCAGTCAGTCAATTGCACACTAGTGAAGCTGAGCCAGGCTCTTCAGCTTTGCTGCTTTTGAGCATCTGTGCTCCACTTAGGCTCTGTGACATCTCTGGAGGTTGTTTGCCTCGCCCAGGCTGGAAAGTGCCCGCTAGTACCTAGAGCTGGGCAGGAGAGGGCAGAGAGCACTTCCATCTGACAGCAGGTTGCAGATTGCCTCAGAAAGAGCCGTGTCCTTGGAATGTGCAGCAAATCCTCTTTCTTTGCAAACCGCGGTTAGTGTGCAGTGCAGGTACACTCTCCCCTTGCCAAATGGAGTGGGAAAGCTTTTCGCTAAGCTAGAGATGACTAGAGAAGCAGAAGCGCGGTTTCGGAGCTATCCGGAGGAAAGTGCCGCTTCCCGGCGTCTTTCGGCTTGAAGCGGCGCTCCGGAGCGCTTTGCTGCCGCTCTACTGAGCTGTGCGCGAATTAGCCGATTCTTCGCCTCCGAGAAGCAGAGATGGCGGTTGCTTGGAAGAGGCGAAGAACGAAGCCGCAAAGAAGCGGGCTTGTGTGCGAAGCCTTCCGACTGCCGGAGGACGGTGGCTGCCGCTCTTCTGCCTATTGAATTCACTCTCGGCAAGCGAATGGAAAGCGTTCCAGGACAACTTGCCTGGGTTTTGACTTGGTCCTGATGCGTCCCACCTTGGCAAGTCTTGCTCGTCGCCAGAGGCTCCGAGATGCACAGAAGACCTTGGCAGCTGCTGAAAAGAAGGGCAGCGGTGAGTTTGTCGACAAGCAAGAACATAGGCAGCTGCCTGTGCTTGGGAAGGAGCAGCTGCCTGGTTTTTGCAATTGCCTTCACAGCGCCCAGAAGCCCGGTGCTCTGCTGCTTTGTTTTTCGCAGTCAGTCAATTGCACACTAGTGAAGCTGAGCCAGGCTCTTCAGCTTTGCTGCTTTTGAGCATCTGTGCTCCACTTAGGCTCTGTGACATCTCTGGAGGTTGTTTGCCTCGGCCAGGCTGGAAAGTGCCCGCTAGTACCTAGAGCTGGGCAGGAGAGGGCAGAGAGCACTTCCAGCTGACAGCAGGTTGCAGATTGCCTCGGAAAGAGCCGTGTCCTTGGAATGTGCAGCAAATCCTCTTTCTTTGCAAACCGCGGTTAGTGTGCAGTGCAGGTACACTCTCCCCTTGCCAAATGGAGTGGGAAAGCTTTTCGCTAAGCTAGAGATGACTAGAGAAGCAGAAGCGCGGCTCCGGAGCTATCCGGAGGAAAGTGCCGCTTCCCGGCGTCTTTCGGCTTGAAGCGGCGCTCCGGAGCGCTTTGCTGCCGCTCTACTGAGCTGTGCGCGAATTAGCCGCTTCTTCGCCTCCGAGAAGCAGAGATCGCGGTTGCTTGGAAGAGGCGAAGAACGAAGCCGCAAAGAAGCGGGCTTGTGTGCCAAGCCTTCCGACTGCCGGAGGACGGTGGCTGCCGCTCTCCTGCCTGTTGAATTCACTCTCGGCAAGCGAATGGAAAGCGTTCCAGGACAACTTGCCTGGGTTTTGACTTGGTCCTGATGCGTCCCACCTTGGCAAGTCTTGCTCATCGCCAGAGGCTCCGAGATGCACAGAAGACGGTGGCAGCTGCTGAAAAGAAGGGCAGCGGTGAGTTTGTCGACAAGCAAGAACATAGGCAGCTGCCTGTGCTTGGGAAGGAGCAGCTGCCTGGTTTTGGCAATTGCCTTCACAGCGCCCAGAAGCCCGGTGCTCTGCTGCTTTGTTTTTCGCAGTCAGTCAATTGCACACTAGTGAAGCTGAGCCAGGCTCTTCAGCTTTGCTGCTTTTGAGCATCTGTGCTCCACTTAGGCTCTGTGACATCTCTGGAGGTTGTTTGCCTCGCCCAGGCTGGAAAGTGCCCGCTAGTACATAGAGCTGGGCAGGAGAGGGCAGAGAGCACTTCCATCTGACAGCAGGTTGCAGATTGCCTCAGAAAGAGCCGTGTCCTTGGAATGTGCAGCAAATCCTCTTTCTTTGCAAACCGCGGTTAGTGTGCAGTGCAGGTACGCTCTCCCCTTGCCAAATGGAGTGGGAAAGCTTTTCGCTAAGATAGAGATGACTAGAGAAGCAGAAGCGCGGCTCCGGAGCTATCCGGAGGAAAGTGCCGCTTCCCGGCGTCTTTCGGCTTGAAGCGGCGCTCCGGAGCGCTTTGCTGCCGCTTTACTGAGCTGTGCGCGAATTAGCCGCTTCTTCGCCTCCGAGAAGCAGAGATCGCGGTTGCTTGGAAGAGGCGAAGAACGAAGCCGCAAAGAAGCGGGCTTGTGTGCGAAGCCTTCCGACTGCCGGAGGACGGTGGCTGCCGCTCTCCTGCCTGTTGAATTCACTCTCGGCAAGCGAATGGAAAGCGTTCCAGGACAACTTGCCTGGGTTTTGACTTGGTCCTGATGCGTCCCACCTTGGCAAGTCTTGCTCATCGCCAGAGGCTCCGAGATGCACAGAAGACGGTGGCAGCTGCTGAAAAGAAGGGCAGCGGTGAGTTTGTCGACAAGCAAGAACATAGGCAGCTGCCTGTGCTTGGGAAGGAGCAGCTGCCTGGTTTTGGCAATTGCCTTCACAGCGCCCAGAAGCCCGGTGCTCTGCTGCTTTGTTTTTCGCAGTCAGTCAATTGCACACTAGTGAAGCTGAGCCAGGCTCTTCAGCTTTGCTGCTTTTGAGCATCTGTGCTCCACTTAGGCTCTGTGACATCTCTGGAGGTTGTTTGCCTCGGCCAGGCTGGAAAGTGCCCGCTAGTACATAGAGCTGGGCAGGAGAGGGCAGAGAGCACTTCCATCTGACAGCAGGTTGCAGATTGCCTCAGAAAGAGCCGTGTCCTTGGAATGTGCAGCAAATCCTCTTTCTTTGCAAACCGCGGTTAGTGTGCAGTGCAGGTACGCTCTCCCCTTGCCAAATGGAGTGGGAAAGCTTTTCGCTAAGATAGAGATGACTAGAGAAGCAGAAGCGCGGCTCCGGAGCTATCCGGAGGAAAGTGCCGTTTCCCGGCGTCTTTCGGCTTGAAGCGGCGCTCCGGAGCGCTGCGCTGCCGCTTTACTGAGCTGTGCGTGAATTAGCCGCTTCTTCGCCTCCGAGAAGCAGAGATGGCGGTTGCTTGGAAGAGGCGAAGAACGAAGCCGCAAAGAAGCGGGCTTGTGTGCGAAGCCTTCCGACTGCCGGAGGACGGTGGCTGCCGCTCTTCTGCCTATTGAATTCACTCTCAGCAAGCGAATGGAAAGCGTTCCAGGACAACTTGCCTGGGTTTTGACTTGGTCCTGATGCGTCCCACCTTGGCAAGTCTTGCTCGTCGCCAGAGGCTCCGAGATGCACAGAAGACCTTGGCAGCTGCTGAAAAGAAGGGCAGCGGTGAGTTTGTCGACAAGCAAGAACATAGGCAGCTGCCTGTGCTTGGGAAGGAGCAGCTGCCTGGTTTTGGCAATTGCCTTCACAGCGCCCAGAAGCCCGGTGCTCTGCTGCTTTCTTTTTCGCAGTCAGTCAATTGCACACTAGTGAAGCTGAGCCAGGCTCTTCAGCTTTGCTGCTTTTGAGCATCTGTGCTCCACTTAGGCTCTGTGACATCGCTGGAGGTTGTTTGCCTCGGCCAGGCTGGAAAGTGCCCGCTAGTACCTAGAGCTGGGCAGGAGAGGGCAGAGAGCACTTCCATCTGACAGCAGGTTGCAGATTGCCTCGGAAAGAGCCGTGTCCTTGGAATGTGCAGCAAATCCTCTTTCTTTGCAAACCGCGGTTAGTGTGCAGTGCAGGTACGCTCTCCCCTTGCCAAATGGAGTGGGAAAGCTTTTCGCTAAGATAGAGATGACTAGAGAAGCAGAAGCGCGGCTCCGGAGCTATCCGGAGGAAAGTGCCGCTTCCCGGCGTCTTTCGGCTTGAAGCGGCGCTCCGGAGCGCTTTGCTGCCGCTCTACTGAGCTGTGCGCGAATTAGCCGCTTCTTCGCCTCCGAGAAGCAGAGATCGCGGTTGCTTGGAAGAGGCGAAGAACGAAGCCGCAAAGAAGCGGGCTTGTGTGCCAAGCCTTCCGACTGCCGGAGGACGGTGGCTGCCGCTCTCCTGCCTCTTGAATTCACTCTCGGCAAGCGAATGGAAAGCGTTCCAGGACAACTTGCCTGGGTTTTGACTTGGTCCTGATGCGTCCCACCTTGGCAAGTCTTGCTCATCGCCAGAGGCTCCGAGATGCACAGAAGACGGTGGCAGCTGCTGAAAAGAAGGGCAGCGGTGAGTTTGTCGACAAGCAAGAACATAGGCAGCTGCCTGTGCTTGGGAAGGAGCAGCTGCCTGGTTTTGGCAATTGCCTTCACAGCGCCCAGAAGCCCGGTGCTCTGCTGCTTTGTTTTTCGCAGTCAGTCAATTGCACACTAGTGAAGCTGAGCCAGGCTCTTCAGCTTTGCTGCTTTTGAGCATCTGTGCTCCACTTAGGCTCTGTGACATCTCTGGAGGTTGTTTGCCTCGCCCAGGCTGGAAAGTGCCCGCTAGTACATAGAGCTGGGCAGGAGAGGGCAGAGAGCACTTCCATCTGACAGCAGGTTGCAGATTGCCTCAGAAAGAGCCGTGTCCTTGGAATGTGCAGCAAATCCTCTTTCTTTGCAAACCGCGGTTAGTGTGCAGTGCAGGTACGCTCTCCCCTTGCCAAATGGAGTGGGAAAGCTTTTCGCTAAGATAGAGATGACTAGAGAAGCAGAAGCGCGGCTCCGGAGCTATCCGGAGGAAAGTGCCGTTTCCCGGCGTCTTTCGGCTTGAAGCGGCGCTCCGGAGCGCTTTGCTGCCGCTCTACTGAGCTGTGCGCGAATTAGCCGCTTCTTCGCCTCCGAGAAGCAGAGATGGCGGTTGCTTGGAAGAGGCGAAGAACGAAGCCGCAAAGAAGCGGGCTTGTGTGCCAAGCCTTCCGACTGCCGGAGGACGGTGGCTGCCGCTCTCCTGCCTCTTGAATTCACTCTCGGCAAGCGAATGGAAAGCGTTCCAGGACAACTTGCCTGGGTTTTGACTTGGTCCTGATGCGTCCCACCTTGGCAAGTCTTGCTCATCGCCAGAGGCTCCGAGATGCACAGAAGACGGTGGCAGCTGCTGAAAAGAAGGGCAGCGGTGAGTTTGTCGACAAGCAAGAACATAGGCAGCTGCCTGTGCTTGGGAAGGAGCAGCTGCCTGGTTTTGGCAATTGCCTTCACAGCGCCCAGAAGCCCGGTGCTCTGCTGCTTTCTTTTTCGCAGTCAGTCAATTGCACACTAGTGAAGCTGAGCCAGGCTCTTCAGCTTTGCTGCTTTTGAGCATCTGTGCTCCACTTAGGCTCTGTGACATCTCTGGAGGTTGTTTGCCTCGCCCAGGCTGGAAAGTGCCCGCTAGTACCTAGAGCTGGGCAGGAGAGGGCAGAGAGCACTTCCAGCTGACAGCAGGTTGCAGATTGCCTCAGAAAGAGCCGTGTCCTTGGAATGTGCAGCAAATCCTCTTTCTTTGCAAACCGCGGTTAGTGTGCAGTGCAGGTACGCTCTCCCCTTGCCAAATGGAGTGGGAAAGCTTTTCGCTAAGCTAGAGATGACTAGAGAAGCAGAAGCGCGGCTCCGGAGCTATCCGGAGGAAAGTGCCGTTTCCCGGCGTCTTTCGGCTTGAAGCGGCGCTCCGGAGCGCTTTGCTGCCGCTTTACTGAGCTGTGCGCGAATTAGCCGCTTCTTCGCCTCCGAGAAGCAGAGATGGCGGTTGCTTGGAAGAGGCGAAGAACGAAGCCGCAAAGAAGCGGGCTTGTGTGCCAAGCCTTCCGACTGCCGGAGGACGGTGGCTGCCGCTCTCCTGCCTGTTGAATTCACTCTCGGCAAGCGAATGGAAAGCGTTCCAGGACAACTTGCCTGGGTTTTGACTTGGTCCTGATGCGTCCCACCTTGGCAAGTCTTGCTCATCGCCAGAGGCTCCGAGATGCACAGAAGACGGTGGCAGCTGCTGAAAAGAAGGGCAGCGGTGAGTTTGTCGACAAGCAAGAACATAGGCAGCTGCCTGTGCTTGGGAAGGAGCAGCTGCCTGGTTTTGGCAATTGCCTTCACAGCGCCCAGAAGCCCGGTGCTCTGCTGCTTTCTTTTTCGCAGTCAGTCAATTGCACACTAGTGAAGCTGAGCCAGGCTCTTCAGCTTTGCTGCTTTTGAGCATCTGTGCTCCACTTAGGCTCTGTGACATCTCTGGAGGTTGTTTGCCTCGCCCAGGCTGGAAAGTGCCCGCTAGTACATAGAGCTGGGCAGGAGAGGGCAGAGAGCACTTCCATCTGACAGCAGGTTGCAGATTGCCTCAGAAAGAGCCGTGTCCTTGGAATGTGCAGCAAATCCTCTTTCTTTGCAAACCGCGGTTAGTGTGCAGTGCAGGTACACTCTCCCCTTGCCAAATGGAGTGGGAAAGCTTTTCGCTAAGCTAGAGATGACTAGAGAAGCAGAAGCGCGGTTTCGGAGCTATCCGGAGGAAAGTGCCGCTTCCCGGCGTCTTTCGGCTTGAAGCGGCGCTCCGGAGCGCTTTGCTGCCGCTCTACTGAGCTGTGCGCGAATTAGCCGCTTCTTCGCCTCCGAGAAGCAGAGATGGCGGTTGCTTGGAAGAGGCGAAGAACGAAGCCGCAAAGAAGCGGGCTTGTGTGCGAAGCCTTCCGACTGCCGGAGGACGGTGGCTGCCGCTCTTCTGCCTATTGAATTCACTCTCGGCAAGCGAATGGAAAGCGTTCCAGGACAACTTGCCTGGGTTTTGACTTGGTCCTGATGCGTCCCACCTTGGCAAGTCTTGCTCGTCGCCAGAGGCTCCGAGATGCACAGAAGACCTTGGCAGCTGCTGAAAAGAAGGGCAGCGGTGAGTTTGTCGACAAGCAAGAACATAGGCAGCTGCCTGTGCTTGGGAAGGAGCAGCTGCCTGGTTTTGGCAATTGCCTTCACAGCGCCCAGAAGCCCGGTGCTCTGCTGCTTTGTTTTTCGCAGTCAGTCAATTGCACACTAGTGAAGCTGAGCCAGGCTCTTCAGCTTTGCTGCTTTTGAGCATCTGTGCTCCACTTAGGCTCTGTGACATCTCTGGAGGTTGTTTGCCTCGGCCAGGCTGGAAAGTGCCCGCTAGTACCTAGAGCTGGGCAGGAGAGGGCAGAGAGCACTTCCAGCTGACAGCAGGTTGCAGATTGCCTCGGAAAGAGCCGTGTCCTTGGAATGTGCAGCAAATCCTCTTTCTTTGCAAACCGCGGTTAGTGTGCAGTGCAGGTACACTCTCCCCTTGCCAAATGGAGTGGGAAAGCTTTTCGCTAAGATAGAGATGACTAGAGAAGCAGAAGCGCGGCTCCGGAGCTATCCGGAGGAAAGTGCCGCTTCCCGGCGTCTTTCGGCTTGAAGCGGCGCTCCGGAGCGCTTTGCTGCCGCTCTACTGAGCTGTGCGCGAATTAGCCGCTTCTTCGCCTCCGAGAAGCAGAGATCGCGGTTGCTTGGAAGAGGCGAAGAACGAAGCCGCAAAGAAGCGGGCTTGTGTGCCAAGCCTTCCGACTGCCGGAGGACGGTGGCTGCCGCTCTCCTGCCTGTTGAATTCACTCTCGGCAAGCGAATGGAAAGCGTTCCAGGACAACTTGCCTGGGTTTTGACTTGGTCCTGATGCGTCCCACCTTGGCAAGTCTTGCTCATCGCCAGAGGCTCCGAGATGCACAGAAGACGGTGGCAGCTGCTGAAAAGAAGGGCAGCGGTGAGTTTGTCGACAAGCAAGAACATAGGCAGCTGCCTGTGCTTGGGAAGGAGCAGCTGCCTGGTTTTGGCAATTGCCTTCACAGCGCCCAGAAGCCCGGTGCTCTGCTGCTTTGTTTTTCGCAGTCAGTCAATTGCACACTAGTGAAGCTGAGCCAGGCTCTTCAGCTTTGCTGCTTTTGAGCATCTGTGCTCCACTTAGGCTCTGTGACATCTCTGGAGGTTGTTTGCCTCGCCCAGGCTGGAAAGTGCCCGCTAGTACATAGAGCTGGGCAGGAGAGGGCAGAGAGCACTTCCATCTGACAGCAGGTTGCAGATTGCCTCAGAAAGAGCCGTGTCCTTGGAATGTGCAGCAAATCCTCTTTCTTTGCAAACCGCGGTTAGTGTGCAGTGCAGGTACGCTCTCCCCTTGCCAAATGGAGTGGGAAAGCTTTTCGCTAAGATAGAGATGACTAGAGAAGCAGAAGCGCGGCTCCGGAGCTATCCGGAGGAAAGTGCCGTTTCCCGGCGTCTTTCGGCTTGAAGCGGCGCTCCGGAGCGCTTTGCTGCCGCTTTACTGAGCTGTGCGCGAATTAGCCGCTTCTGCGCCTCCGAGAAGCAGAGATCGCGGTTGCTTGGAAGAGGCGAAGAACGAAGCCGCAAAGAAGCGGGCTTGTGTGCGAAGCCTTCAGACTGCCGGAGGACGGTGGCTGCCGCTCTTCTGCCTATTGAATTCACTCTCAGCAAGCGAATGGAAAGCGTTCCAGGACAACTTGCCTGGGTTTTGACTTGGTCCTGATGCGTCCCACCTTGGCAAGTCTTGCTCATCGCCAGAGGCTCCGAGATGCACAGAAGACGGTGGCAGCTGCTGAAAAGAAGGGCAGCGGTGAGTTTGTCGACAAGCAAGAACATAGGCAGCTGCCCGTGCTTGGGAAGGAGCAGCTGCCTGGTTTTGGCAATTGCCTTCACAGCGCCCAGAAGCCCGGTGCTCTGCTGCTTTGTTTTTCGCAGTCAGTCAATTGCACACTAGTGAAGCTGAGCCAGGCTCTTCAGCTTTGCTGCTTTTGAGCATCTGTGCTCCACTTATGCTGTGTGACATCGCTGGAGGTTGTTTGCCTCGGCCAGGCTGGAAAGTGCCCGCTAGTACCTAGAGCTGG
Source organism: Anomalospiza imberbis (assembly GCF_031753505.1). Classification (NCBI taxonomy): domain Eukaryota; kingdom Metazoa; phylum Chordata; class Aves; order Passeriformes; family Viduidae; genus Anomalospiza; species Anomalospiza imberbis. The sequence continues at coordinate 55,799 of NW_027100082.1, forward strand.
GCAGGAGAGGGCAGAGAGCACTTCCATCTGACAGCAGGTTGCAGATTGCCTTGGAAAGAGCCGTGTCCTTGGAATGTGCAGCAAATCCTCTTTCTTTGCAAACCGCGGTTAGTGTGCAGTGCAGGTACGCTCTCCCCTTGCCAAATGGAGTGGGAAAGCTTTTCGCTAAGATAGAGATGACTAGAGAAGCAGAAGCGCGGCTCCGGAGCTATCCGGAGGAAAGTGCCGTTTCCCGGCGTCTTTCGGCTTGAAGCGGCGCTCCGGAGCGCTTTGCTGCCGCTTTACTGAGCTGTGCGCGAATTAGCCGCTTCTGCGCCTCCGAGAAGCAGAGATCGCGGTTTCTTGGAAGAGGCGAAGAACGAAGCCGCAAAGAAGCGGGCTTGTGTGCGAAGCCTTCAGACTGCCGGAGGACGGTGGCTGCCGCTCTTCTGCCTATTGAATTCACTCTCAGCAAGCGAATGGAAAGCGTTCCAGGACAACTTGCCTGGGTTTTGACTTGGTCCTGATGCGTCCCACCTTGGCAAGTCTTGCTCATCGCCAGAGGCTCCGAGATGCACAGAAGACGGTGGCAGCTGCTGAAAAGAAGGGCAGCGGTGAGTTTGTCGACAAGCAAGAACATAGGCAGCTGCCCGTGCTTGGGAAGGAGCAGCTGCCTGGTTTTGGCAATTGCCTTCACAGCGCCCAGAAGCCCGGTGCTCTGCTGCTTTGTTTTTCGCAGTCAGTCAATTGCACACTAGTGAAGCTGAGCCAGGCTCTTCAGCTTTGCTGCTTTTGAGCATCTGTGCTCCACTTATGCTGTGTGACATCGCTGGAGGTTGTTTGCCTCGGCCAGGCTGGAAAGTGCCCGCTAGTACCTAGAGCTGGGCAGGAGAGGGCAGAGAGCACTTCCATCTGACAGCAGGTTGCAGATTGCCTTGGAAAGAGCCGTGTCCTTGGAATGTGCAGCAAATCCTCTTTCTTTGCAAACCGCGGTTAGTGTGCAGTGCAGGTACGCTCTCCCCTTGCCAAATGGAGTGGGAAAGCTTTTCGCTAAGATAGAGATGACTAGAGAAGCAGAAGCGCGGCTCCGGAGCTATCCGGAGGAAAGTGCCGCTTCCCGGCGTCTTTCGGCTTGAAGCGGCGCTCCGGAGCACTCCGCTGCCGCTCTACTGAGCTGTGCGCGAATTAGCCGCTTCTTCGCCTCCGAGAAGCAGAGATCGCGGTTGCTTGGAAGAGGCGAAGAACGAAGCCGCAAAGAAGCGGGCTTGTGTGCGAAGCCTTCCGACTGCCGGAGGACGGTGGCTGCCGCTCTCCTGCCTGTTGAATTCACTCTCGGCAAGCGAATGGAAAGCGTTCCAGGACAACTTGCCTGGGTTTTGACTTGGTCCTGATGCGTCCCACCTTGGCAAGTCTTGCTCATCGCCAGAGGCTCCGAGATGCACAGAAGACGGTGGCAGCTGCTGAAAAGAAGGGCAGCGGTGAGTTTGTCGACAAGCAAGAACATAGGCAGCTGCCTGTGCTTGGGAAGGAGCAGCTGCCTGGTTTTGGCAATTGCCTTCACAGCGCCCAGAAGCCCGGTGCTCTGCTGCTTTGTTTTTCGCAGTCAGTCAATTGCACACTAGTGAAGCTGAGCCAGGCTCTTCAGCTTTGCTGCTTTTGAGCATCTGTGCTCCACTTATGCTCTGTGACATCTCTCGAGGTTGTTTGCCTCGGCCAGGCTAGAAAGTGCCCGCTAGTACCTAGAGCTGGGCAGGAGAGGGCAGAGAGCACTTCCATCTGACAGCAGGTTGCAGATTGCCTCAGAAAGAGCCGTGTCCTTGGAATGTGCAGCAAATCCTCTTTCTTTGCAAACCGCGGTTAGTGTGCAGTGCAGGTACGCTCTCCCCTTGCCAAATGGAGTGGGAAAGCATTTCGCTAAGATAGAGATGACTAGAGAAGCAGAAGCGCGGCTCCGGAGCTATCCGGAGGAAAGTGCCGCTTCCCGGCGTCTTTCGGCTTGAAGCGGCGCTCCGGAGCGCTCCGCTGGCGCTCTACTGAGCTGTGCGCGAATTAGCCGCTTCTTCGCCTCCGAGAAGCAGAGATCGCGGTTGCTTGGAAGAGGCGAAGAACGAAGCCGCAAAGAAGCGGGCTTGTGTGCGAAGCCTTCAGACTGCCGGAGGACGGTGGCTGCCGCTCTCCTGCCTCTTGAATTCACTCTCGACGAGCGAGTGGAAAGCGTTCCAGGACAACTTGCCTGGGTTTTTACTTGGTCCTGATGCGTCCCACCTTGGCAAGTCTTGCTCGTCGCCAGAGGCTCCGAGATGCACAGAAGACGGTGGCAGCTGCTGAAAAGAAGGGCAGCGGTGAGTGTGTCGACAAGCAAGAACATAGGCAGCTGACTGTGCTTGGGAAGGAGCAGCTGCCTGGTTTTGGCAATTGCCTTCACAGCGCCCAGAAGCCCGGTGCTCTGCTGCTTTGTTTTTCGCAGTCAGTCAATTGCACACTAGTGAAGCTGAGCCAGGCTCTTCAGCTTTGCTGCTTTTGAGCACCTGTGCTCCACTTATGCTCTGTGACATCTCTCGAGGTTGTTTGCCTCGGCCAGGCTGAAAAGTGCCCGCTAGTACCTAGAGCTGGGCAGGAGAGGGCAGAGAGCACTTCCATCTGACAGCAGGTTGCAGATTGCCTCGGAAAGAGCCGTGTCCTTGGAATGTGCAGCAAATCCTCTTTCTTTGCAAACCGCGGTTAGTGTGCAGTGCAGGTACGCTCTCCCCTTGCCAAATGGAGTGGGAAAGCTTTTCGCTAAGATAGAGATGACTAGAGAAGCAGAAGCGCGGCTCCGGAGCTATCCGGAGGAAAGTGCCGCTTCCCGGCGTCTTTCGGCTTGAAGCGGCGCTCCGGAGCGCTCCGCTGGCGCTCTACTGAGCCGTGCGCGAATTAGCCGCTTCTTCGCCTCCGAGAAGCAGAGATCGCGGTTGCTTGGAAGAGGCGAAGAACGAAGCCGCAAAGAAGCGGGCTTGTGTGCGAAGCCTTCAGACTGCCGGAGGACGGTGGCTGCCGCTCTCCTGCCTCTTGAATTCACTCTCGACGAGCGAGTGGAAAGCGTTCCAGGACAACTTGCCTGGGTTTTTACTTGGTCCTGATGCGTCCCACCTTGGCAAGTCTTGCTCGTCGCCAGAGGCTCCGAGATGCACAGAAGACGGTGGCAGCTGCTGAAAAGAAGGGCAGCGGTTAGTGTGTCGACAAGCAAGAACATAGGCAGCTGACTGTGCTTGGGAAGGAGCAGCTGCCTGGTTTTGGCAATTGCCTTCACAGCGCCCAGAAGCCCGGTGCTCTGCTGCTTTGTTTTTCGCAGTCAGTCAATTGCACACTAGTGAAGCTGAGCCAGGCTCTTCAGCTTTGCTGCTTTTGAGCATCTGTGCTCCACTTATGCTCTGTGACATCTCTCGAGGTTGTTTGCCTCGGCCAGGCTGGAAAGTGCCCGCTAGTACCTAGAGCTGGGCAGGAGAGGGCAGAGAGCACTTCCATCTGACAGCAGGTTGCAGATTGCCTCGGAAAGAGCCGTGTCCTTGGAATGTGCAGCAAATCCTCTTTCTTTGCAAACCGCGGCTAGTGTGCAGTGCAGGTACGCTCTCCCCTTGCCAAATGGAGTGGGAAAGCTTTTTGCTAAGATAGAGATGACTAGAGAAGCAGAAGCGCGGCTCCGGAGCTATCCGGAGGAAAGTGCCGCTTCCCGGCGTCTTTCGGCTTGAAGCGGCGCTCCGGAGCGCTCCGCTGGCGCTCTACTGAGCTGTGCGCGAATTAGCCGCTTCTTCGCCTCCGAGAAGCAGAGATCGCGGTTGCTTGGAAGAGGCGAAGAACGAAGCCGCAAAGAAGCGGGCTTGTGTGCGAAGCCTTCAGACTGCCGGAGGACGGTGGCTGCCGCTCTCCTCCCTATTGAATTCACTCTCGGCAAGCGAATGGAAAGCGTTCCAGGACAACTTGCCTGGGTTTTTACTTGGTCCTGATGCGTCCCACCTTGGCAAGTCTTGCTCATCGCCAGAGGCTCCGAGATGCACAGAAGACGGTGGCAGCTGCTGAAAAGAAGGGCAGCGGTGAGTGTGTCGAGAAGCAAGAACATAGGCAGCTGACTGTGCTTGGGAAGGAGCAGCTGCCTGGTTTTGGCAATTGCCTTCACAGCGCCCAGAAGCCCGGTGCTCTGCTGCTTTGTTTTTCGCAGTCAATGAATTGCACACAAGTGAAGTTGAGCCAGGCTCTTCAGCTTTGCTGCTTTTGAGCATCTGTGCTCCACTTATGCTCTGTGACATCTCTCGAGGTTGTTTGCCTCGGCCAGGCTGGAAAGTGCCCGCTAGTACCTAGAGCTGGGCAGGAGAGGGCAGAGAGCACTTCCATCTGACAGCAGGTTGCAGATTGCCTCGGAAAGAGCCGTGTCCTTGGAATGTGCAGCAAATCCTCTTTCTTTGCAAACCGCGGTTAGTGTGCAGTGCAGGTACGCTCTCCCCTTGCCAAATGGAGTGGGAAAGCTTTTCGCTAAGATAGAGATGACTAGAGAAGCAGAAGCGCGGCTCCGGAGCTATCCGGAGGAAAGTGCCGCTTCCCGGCGTCTTTCGGCTTGAAGCGGCGCTCCGGAGCGCTCCGCTGGCGCTCTACTGAGCTGTGCGCGAATTAGCCGCTTCTTCGCCTCCGAGAAGCAGAGATCGCGGTTGCTTGGAAGAGGCGAAGAACGAAGCCGCAAAGAAGCGGGCTTGTGTGCGAAGCCTTCCGACTGCTGGAGGACGGTGGCTGCCGCTCTCCTGCCTCTTGAATTCACTCTCGGCAAGCGAATGGAAAGCGTTCCAGGACAACTTGCCTGGGTTTTTACTTGGTCCTGATGCGTCCCACCTTGGCAAGTCTTGCTCGTCGCCAGAGGCTCCGAGATGCACAGAAGACGGTGGCAGCTGCTGAAAAGCAGGGCAGCGGTGAGTTTGTCGACAAGCAAGAACATAGGCAGCTGACTGTGCTTGGGAAGGAGCAGCTGCCTGGTTTTGGCAATTGCCTTCACAGCGCCCAGAAGCCCGGTGCTCTGCTGCTTTGTTTTTTGCAGTCAGTCAATTGCACACTAGTGAAGTTGAGCCAGGCTCTTCAGCTTTGCTGCGTTTGAGCATCTGTGCTCCACTTATGCTCTGTGACATCTCTCGAGGTTGTTTGCCTCGGCCAGGCTGGAAAGTGCCCGCTAGTACCTAGAGCTTGGCAGGAGAGGGCAGAGAGCACTTCCATCTGACAGCAGGTTGCAGATTGCCTCGGAAATAGCCGTGTCCTTGGAATGTGCAGCAAATCCTCTTTCTTTGCAAACCGCGGTTAGTGTGCAGTGCAGGTACGCTCTCCCCTTGCCAAATGGAGTGGGAAAGCTTTTCGCTAAGATAGAGATGACTAGAGAAGCAGAAGCGCGGCTCCGGAGCTATCCGGAGGAAAGTGCCGCTTCCCGGCGTCTTTCGGCTTGAAGCGGCGCTCCGGAGCGCTCCGCTGGCGCTCTACTGAGCTGTGCGCGAATTAGCCGCTTCTTCGCCTCCGAGAAGCAGAGATCGCGGTTGCTTGGAAGAGGCGAAGAATGAAGCCGCAAAGAAGCGGGCTTGTGTGCGAAGCCTTCAGACTGCTGGAGGACGGTGGCTGCCGCTCTCCTGCCTCTTGAATTCACTCTCGGCAAGCGAATGGAAAGCGTTCCAGGACAACTTGCCTGGGTTTTTACTTGGTCCTGATGCGTCCCACCTTGGCAAGTCTTGCTCGTCGCCAGAGGCTCAGAGATGCACAGAAGACGGTGGCAGCTGCTGAAAAGCAGGGCAGCGGTGAGTTTGTCGACAAGCAAGAACATAGGCAGCTGACTGTGCTTGGGAAGGAGCAGCTGCCTGGTTTTGGCAATTGCCTTCACAGCGCCCAGAAGCCCGGTGCTCTGCTGCTTTGTTTTTTGCAGTCAGTCAATTGCACACTAGTGAAGCTGAGCCAGGCTCTTCAGCTTTGCTGCTTTTGAGCATCTGTGCTCCACTTATGCTCTGTGACATCTCTCGAGGTTGTTTGCCTCGGCCAGGCTGGAAAGTGCCCGCTAGTACCTAGAGCTGGGCAGGAGAGGGCAGAGAGCACTTCCATCTGACAGCAGGTTGCAGATTGCCTCGGAAAGAGCCGTGTCCTTGGAATGTGCAGCAAATCCTCTTTCTTTGCAAACCGCGGTTAGTGTGCAGTGCAGGTATGCTCTCCCCTTGCCAAATGGAGTGGGAAAGCTTTTCGCTAAGATAGAGATGACTAGAGAAGCAGAAGCGCGGCTCCGGAGCTATCCGGAGGAAAGTGCCGCTTCCCGGCGTCTTTCGGCTTGAAGCGGCGCTCCGGAGCGCTCCGCTGGCGCTCTACTGAGCTGTGCGCGAATTAGCCGCTTCTTCGCCTCCGAGAAGCAGAGATCGCGGTTGCTTGGAAGAGGCGAAGAATGAAGCCGCAAAGAAGCGGGCTTGTGTGCGAAGCCTTCAGACTGCTGGAGGACGGTGGCTGCCGCTCTCCTGCCTCTTGAATTCACTCTCGGCAAGCGAATGGAAAGCGTTCCAGGACAACTTGCCTGGGTTTTTACTTGGTCCTGATGCGTCCCACCTTGGCAAGTCTTGCTCGTCGCCAGAGGCTCAGAGATGCACAGAAGACGGTGGCAGCTGCTGAAAAGCAGGGCAGCGGTGAGTTTGTCGACAAGCAAGAACATAGGCAGCTGACTGTGCTTGGGAAGGAGCAGCTGCCTGGTTTTGGCAATTGCCTTCACAGCGCCCAGAAGCCCGGTGCTCTGCTGCTTTGTTTTTTGCAGTCAGTCAATTGCAAACTAGTGAAGCTGAGCCAGGCTCTTCAGCTTTGCTGCTTTTGAGCATCTGTGCTCCACTTATGCTCTGTGACATCTCTCGAGGTTGTTTGCCTCGGCCAGGCTGGAAAGTGCCCGCTAGTACCTAGAGCTGGGCAGGAGAGGGCAGAGAGCACTTCCATCTGACAGCAGGTTGCAGATTGCCTCGGAAAGAGCCGTGTCCTTGGAATGTGCAGCAAATCCTCTTTCTTTGCAAACCGCGGTTAGTGTGCAGTGCAGGTACGCTCTCCCCTTGCCAAATGGAGTGGGAAAGCTTTTCGCTAAGATAGAGATGACTAGAGAAGCAGAAGCGCGGCTCCGGAGCTATCCGGAGGAAAGTGCCGCTTCCCGGCGTCTTTCGGCTTGAAGCGGCGCTCCGGAGCGCTCCGCTGGCGCTCTACTGAGCTGTGCGCGAATTAGCTGCTTCTTCGCCTCCGAGAAGCAGAGATCGCGGTTGCTTGGAAGAGGCGAAGAACAAAGCCGCAAAGAAGCGGGCTTGTGTGCGAAGCCTTCAGACTGCTGGAGGACGGTGGCTGCCGCTCTCCTCCCGCTTGAATTCACTCTCGGCAAGCGAATGGAAAGCGTTCCAGGACAACTTGCCTGGGTTTTTACTTGGTCCTGATGCGTCCCACCTTGGCAAGTCTTGCTCGTCGCCAGAGGCTCCGAGATGCACAGAAGACGGTGGCAGCTGCTGAAAAGAAGGGCAGCGGTGAGTTTGTCGACAAGCAAGAACATAGGCAGCTGACTGTGCTTGGGAAGGAGCAGCTGCCTGGTTTTGGCAATTGCCTTCACAGCGCCCAGAAGCCCGGTGGTCTGCTGCTTTGTTTTTCGCAGTCAATGAATTGCACACTAGTGAAGCTGAGCCAGGCTCTTCAGCTTTGCTGCTTTTGAGCATCTGTGCTCCACTTATGCTCTGTGACATCTCTCGAGGTTGTTTGCCTCGGCCAGGCTGGAAAGTGCCTGCTAGTACCTAGAGCTGGGCAGTAGAGGGCAGAGAGCACTTCCATCTGACAGCAGGTTGCAGATTGCCTCGGAAAGAGCCGTGTCCTTGGAATGTGCAGCAAATCCTCTTTCTTTGCAAACCGCGGTTAGTGTGCAGTGCAGGTACGCTCTCCCCTTGCCAAATGGAGTGGGAAAGCTTTTCGCTAAGATAGAGATGACTAGAGAAGCAGAAGCGCGGCTCCAGAGGTATCCGGAGGAAAGTGCCGCTTCCCGGCGTCTTTCGGCTTGAAGCGGCGCTCCGGAGCGCTCCGCTGGCGCTCTACTGAGCTGTGCGCGAATTAGCCGCTTCTTCGCCTCCGAGAAGCAGAGATCGCGGTTGCTTGGAAGAGGCGAAGAACGAAGCCGCAAAGAAGCGGGCTTGTGTGCGAAGCCTTCAGACTGCTGGAGGACGGTGGCTGCCGCTCTCCTGCCTCTTGAATTCACTCTCGGCAAGCGAATGGAAAGCGTTCCAGGACAACTTGCCTGGGTTTTTACTTGGTCCTGATGCGTCCCACCTTGGCAAGTCTTGCTCGTCGCCAGAGGCTCTGAGATGCACAGAAGACGGTGGCAGCTGCTGAAAAGAAGGGCAGCGGTGAGTTTGTCGACAAGCAAGAACATAGGCAGCTGACTGTGCTTGGGAAGGAGCAGCTGCCTGCTTTTGGCAATTGCCTTCACAGCGCCCAGAAGCCTGGTGCTCTGCTGCTTTGTTTTTCGCAGTCAGTCAATTGCACACTAGTGAAGCTGAGCCAGGCTCTTCAGCTTTGCTGCGTTTGAGCATCTGTGCTCCACTTATGCTCTGTGACATCTCTCGAGGTTGTTTGCCTCGGCCAGGCTGGAAAGTGCCCGCTAGTACCTAGAGCTGGGCAGGAGAGGGCAGAGAGCACTTCCATCTGACAGCAGGTTGCAGATTGCCTCGGAAATAGCCGTGTCCTTGGAATGTGCAGCAAATCCTCTTTCTTTGCAAACCGCGGTTAGTGTGCAGTGCAGGTACGCTCTCCCCTTGCCAAATGGAGTGGGAAAGCTTTTCGCTAAGATAGAGATGACTAGAGAAGCAGAAGCGCGGCTCCGGAGCTATCCGGAGGAAAGTGCCGCTTCCCGGCGTCTTTCGGCTTGAAGCGGCGCTCCGGAGCGCTCCGCTGGCGCTCTACTGAGCTGTGCGCGAATTAGCCGCTTCTTCGCCTCCGAGAAGCAGAGATCGCGGTTGCTTGGAAGAGGCGAAGAATGAAGCCGCAAAGAAGCGGGCTTGTGTGCGAAGCCTTCAGACTGCTGGAGGACGGTGGCTGCCGCTCTCCTGCCTCTTGAATTCACTCTCGGCAAGCGAATGGAAAGCGTTCCAGGACAACTTGCCTGGGTTTTTACTTGGTCCTGATGCGTCCCACCTTGGCAAGTCTTGCTCGTCGCCAGAGGCTCAGAGATGCACAGAAGACGGTGGCAGCTGCTGAAAAGCAGGGCAGCGGTGAGTTTGTCGACAAGCAAGAACATAGGCAGCTGACTGTGCTTGGGAAGGAGCAGCTGCCTGGTTTTGGCAATTGCCTTCACAGCGCCCAGAAGCCCGGTGCTCTGCTGCTTTGTTTTTTGCAGTCAGTCAATTGCACACTAGTGAAGCTGAGCCAGGCTCTTCAGCTTTGCTGCTTTTGAGCATCTGTGCTCCACTTATGCTCTGTGACATCTCTCGAGGTTGTTTGCCTCGGCCAGGCTGGAAAGTGCCCGCTAGTACCTAGAGCTGGGCAGGAGAGGGCAGAGAGCACTTCCATCTGACAGCAGGTTGCAGATTGCCTCGGAAAGAGCCGTGTCCTTGGAATGTGCAGCAAATCCTCTTTCTTTGCAAACCGCGGTTAGTGTGCAGTGCAGGTATGCTCTCCCCTTGCCAAATGGAGTGGGAAAGCTTTTCGCTAAGATAGAGATGACTAGAGAAGCAGAAGCGCGGCTCCGGAGCTATCCGGAGGAAAGTGCCGCTTCCCGGCGTCTTTCGGCTTGAAGCGGCGCTCCGGAGCGCTCCGCTGGCGCTCTACTGAGCTGTGCGCGAATTAGCCGCTTCTTCGCCTCCGAGAAGCAGAGATCGCGGTTGCTTGGAAGAGGCGAAGAATGAAGCCGCAAAGAAGCGGGCTTGTGTGCGAAGCCTTCAGACTGCTGGAGGACGGTGGCTGCCGCTCTCCTGCCTCTTGAATTCACTCTCGGCAAGCGAATGGAAAGCGTTCCAGGACAACTTGCCTGGGTTTTTACTTGGTCCTGATGCGTCCCACCTTGGCAAGTCTTGCTCGTCGCCAGAGGCTCAGAGATGCACAGAAGACGGTGGCAGCTGCTGAAAAGCAGGGCAGCGGTGAGTTTGTCGACAAGCAAGAACATAGGCAGCTGACTGTGCTTGGGAAGGAGCAGCTGCCTGGTTTTGGCAATTGCCTTCACAGCGCCCAGAAGCCCGGTGCTCTGCTGCTTTGTTTTTTGCAGTCAGTCAATTGCACACTAGTGAAGCTGAGCCAGGCTCTTCAGCTTTGCTGCTTTTGAGCATCTGTGCTCCACTTATGCTCTGTGACATCTCTCGAGGTTGTTTGCCTCGGCCAGGCTGGAAAGTGCCCGCTAGTACCTAGAGCTGGGCAGGAGAGGGCAGAGAGCACTTCCATCTGACAGCAGGTTGCAGATTGCCTCGGAAAGAGCCGTGTCCTTGGAATGTGCAGCAAATCCTCTTTCTTTGCAAACCGCGGTTAGTGTGCAGTGCAGGTACGCTCTCCCCTTGCCAAATGGAGTGGGAAAGCTTTTCGCTAAGATAGAGATGACTAGAGAAGCAGAAGCGCGGCTCCGGAGCTATCCGGAGGAAAGTGCCGCTTCCCGGCGTCTTTCGGCTTGAAGCGGCGCTCCGGAGCGCTCCGCTGGCGCTCTACTGAGCTGTGCGCGAATTAGCTGCTTCTTCGCCTCCGAGAAGCAGAGATCGCGGTTGCTTGGAAGAGGCGAAGAACAAAGCCGCAAAGAAGCGGGCTTGTGTGCGAAGCCTTCAGACTGCTGGAGGACGGTGGCTGCCGCTCTCCTCCCGCTTGAATTCACTCTCGGCAAGCGAATGGAAAGCGTTCCAGGACAACTTGCCTGGGTTTTTACTTGGTCCTGATGCGTCCCACCTTGGCAAGTCTTGCTCGTCGCCAGAGGCTCCGAGATGCACAGAAGACGGTGGCAGCTGCTGAAAAGAAGGGCAGCGGTGAGTTTGTCGACAAGCAAGAACATAGGCAGCTGACTGTGCTTGGGAAGGAGCAGCTGCCTGGTTTTGGCAATTGCCTTCACAGCGCCCAGAAGCCCGGTGGTCTGCTGCTTTGTTTTTCGCAGTCAATGAATTGCACACTAGTGAAGCTGAGCCAGGCTCTTCAGCTTTGCTGCTTTTGAGCATCTGTGCTCCACTTATGCTCTGTGACATCTCTCGAGGTTGTTTGCCTCGGCCAGGCTGGAAAGTGCCTGCTAGTACCTAGAGCTGGGCAGTAGAGGGCAGAGAGCACTTCCATCTGACAGCAGGTTGCAGATTGCCTCGGAAAGAGCCGTGTCCTTGGAATGTGCAGCAAATCCTCTTTCTTTGCAAACCGCGGTTAGTGTGCAGTGCAGGTACGCTCTCCCCTTGCCAAATGGAGTGGGAAAGCTTTTCGCTAAGATAGAGATGACTAGAGAAGCAGAAGCGCGGCTCCAGAGGTATCCGGAGGAAAGTGCCGCTTCCCGGCGTCTTTCGGCTTGAAGCGGCGCTCCGGAGCGCTCCGCTGGCGCTCTACTGAGCTGTGCGCGAATTAGCCGCTTCTTCGCCTCCGAGAAGCAGAGATCGCGGTTGCTTGGAAGAGGCGAAGAACGAAGCCGCAAAGAAGCGGGCTTGTGTGCGAAGCCTTCAGACTGCTGGAGGACGGTGGCTGCCGCTCTCCTGCCTCTTGAATTCACTCTCGGCAAGCGAATGGAAAGCGTTCCAGGACAACTTGCCTGGGTTTTTACTTGGTCCTGATGCGTCCCACCTTGGCAAGTCTTGCTCGTCGCCAGAGGCTCTGAGATGCACAGAAGACGGTGGCAGCTGCTGAAAAGAAGGGCAGCGGTGAGTTTGTCGACAAGCAAGAACATAGGCAGCTGACTGTGCTTGGGAAGGAGCAGCTGCCTGCTTTTGGCAATTGCCTTCACAGCGCCCAGAAGCCTGGTGCTCTGCTGCTTTGTTTTTCGCAGTCAGTCAATTGCACACTAGTGAAGCTGAGCCAGGCTCTTCAGCTTTGCTGCTTTTGAGCATCTGTGCTCCACTTATGCTCTGTGACATCTCTGGAGGTTGTTTGCCTCGCCCAGGCTGGAAAGTGCCCGCTAGTACCTAGAGCTGGGCAGGAGAGGGCAGAGAGCACTTCCATCTGACAGCAGGTTGCAGATTGCCTCGGAAAGAGCCGTGTCCTTGGAATGTGCAGCAAATCCTATTTCTTTGCAAACCGCGGTTAGTGTGCAGTGCAGGTACGCTCTCCCCTTGCCAAATGGAGTGGGAAAGCTTTTCGCTAAGATAGAGATGACTAGAGAAGCAGAAGCGCGGCTCCTAAGGTATCCGGAGGAAAGTGCCGCTTCCCGGCGTCTTTCGGCTTGAAGCGGCGCTCCGGAGCGCTCCGCTGGCGCTCTACTGAGCTGTGCGCGAATTAGCCGCTTCTTCGCCTCCGAGAAGCAGAGATCGCGGTTGCTTGGAAGAGGCGAAGAACGAAGCCGCAAAGAAGCGGGCTTGTGTGCGAAGCCTTCAGACTGCTGGAGGACGGTGGCTGCCGCTCTCCTGCCTCTTGAATTCACTCTCGGAAAGCGAATGGAAAGCGTTCCAGGACAACTTGCCTGGGTTTTTACTTGGTCCTGATGCGTCCCACCTTGGCAAGTCTTGCTCGTCGCCAGAGGCTCCGAGATGCACAGAAGACGGTGGCAGCTGCTGAAAAGCAGGGCAGCGGTGAGTTTGTCGACAAGCAAGAACATAGGCAGCTGACTGTGCTTGGGAAGGAGCAGCTGCCTGGTTTTGGCAATTGCCTTCACAGCGCCCAGAAGCCCGGTGCTCTGCTGCTTTGTTTTTTGCAGTCAGTCAATTGCACACTAGTGAAGCTGAGCCAGGCTCTTCAGCTTTGCTGCTTTTGAGCATCTGTGCTCCACTTATGCTCTGTGACATCTCTCGAGGTTGTTTGCCTCGGCCAGGCTGGAAAGTGCCCGCTAGTACCTAGAGCTGGGCAGGAGAGGGCAGAGAGCACTTCCATCTGACAGCAGGTTGCAGATTGCCTCGGAAAGAGCCGTGTCCTTGGAATGTGCAGCAAATCCTCTTTCTTTGCAAACCGCGGTTAGTGTGCAGTGCAGGTACGCTCTCCCCTTGCCAAATGGAGTGGGAAAGCTTTTCGCTAAGATAGAGATGACTAGAGAAGCAGAAGCGCGGCTCCGGAGCTATCCGGAGGAAAGTGCCGCTTCCCGGCGTCTTTCGGCTTGAAGCGGCGCTCCGGAGCGCTCCGCTGGCGCTCTACTGAGCTGTGCGCGAATTAGCCGCTTCTTCGCCTCCGAGAAGCAGAGATCGCGGTTGCTTGGAAGAGGCGAAGAATGAAGCCGCAAAGAAGCGGGCTTGTGTGCGAAGCCTTCAGACTGCTGGAGGACGGTGGCTGCCGCTCTCCTGCCTCTTGAATTCACTCTCGGCAAGCGAATGGAAAGCGTTCCAGGACAACTTGCCTGGGTTTTTACTTGGTCCTGATGCGTCCCACCTTGGCAAGTCTTGCTCGTCGCCAGAGGCTCAGAGATGCACAGAAGACGGTGGCAGCTGCTGAAAAGCAGGGCAGCGGTGAGTTTGTCGACAAGCAAGAACATAGGCAGCTGACTGTGCTTGGGAAGGAGCAGCTGCCTGGTTTTGGCAATTGCCTTCACAGCGCCCAGAAGCCTGGTGCTCTGCTGCTTTGTTTTTTGCAGTCAGTCAATTGCACACTAGTGAAGCTGAGCCAGGCTCTTCAGCTTTGCTGCTTTTGAGCATCTGTGCTCCACTTATGCTCTGTGACATCTCTCGAGGTTGTTTGCCTCGGCCAGGCTGGAAAGTGCCCGCTAGTACCTAGAGCTGGGCAGGAGAGGGCAGAGAGCACTTCCATCTGACAGCAGGTTGCAGATTGCCTCGGAAAGAGCCGTGTCCTTGGAATGTGCAGCAAATCCTCTTTCTTTGCAAACCGCGGTTAGTGTGCAGTGCAGGTACGCTCTCCCCTTGCCAAATGGAGTGGGAAAGCTTTTCGCTAAGATAGAGATGACTAGAGAAGCAGAAGCGCGGCTCCGGAGCTATCCGGAGGAAAGTGCCGCTTCCCGGCGTCTTTCGGCTTGAAGCGGCGCTCCGGAGCGCTCCGCTGGCGCTCTACTGAGCTGTGCGCGAATTAGCTGCTTCTTCGCCTCCGAGAAGCAGAGATCGCGGTTGCTTGGAAGAGGCGAAGAACAAAGCCGCAAAGAAGCGGGCTTGTGTGCGAAGCCTTCAGACTGCTGGAGGACGGTGGCTGCCGCTCTCCTCCCGCTTGAATTCACTCTCGGCAAGCGAATGGAAAGCGTTCCAGGACAACTTGCCTGGGTTTTTACTTGGTCCTGATGCGTCCCACCTTGGCAAGTCTTGCTTGTCGCCAGAGGCTCCGAGATGCACAGAAGACGGTGGCAGCTGCTGAAAAGAAGGGCAGCGGTGAGTGTGTCGAGAAGCAAGAACATAGGCAGCTGACTGTGCTTGGGAAGGAGCAGCTGCCTGGTTTTGGCAATTGCCTTCACAGCGCCCAGAAGCCCGGTGCTCTGCTGCTTTGTTTTTCGCAGTCAGTCAATTGCACACTAGTGAAGCTGAGCCAGGCTCTTCAGCTTTGCTGCTTTTGAGCATCTGTGCTCCACTTATGCTCTGTGACATCTCTCGAGGTTGTTTGCCTCGGCCAGGCTGGAAAGTGCCCGCTAGTACCTAGAGCTGGGCAGGAGAGGGCAGAGAGCACTTCCATCTGACAGCAGGTTGCAGATTGCCTCGGAAAGAGCCGTGTCCTTGGAATGTGCAGCAAATCCTCTTTCTTTGCAAACCGCGGCTAGTGTGCAGTGCAGGTACGCTCTCCCCTTGCCAAATGGAGTGGGAAAGCTTTTCGCTAAGATAGAGATGACTAGAGAAGCAGAAGCGCGGCTCCGGAGCTATCCGGAGGAAAGTGCCGCTTCCCGGCGTCTTTCGGCTTGAAGCGGCGCTCCGGAGCGCTCCGCTGGCGCTCTACTGAGCTGTGCGCGAATTAGCCGCTTCTTCGCCTCCGAGAAGCAGAGATCGCGGTTGCTTGGAAGAGGCGAAGAACGAAGCCGCAAAGAAGCGGGCTTGTGTGCGAAGCCTTCCGACTGCTGGAGGACGGTGGCTGCCGCTGTCCTGCCTCTTGAATTCACTCTCGGCAAGCGAATGGAAAGCGTTCCAGGACAACTTGCCTGGGTTTTTACTTGGTCCTGATGCGTCCCACCTTGGCAAGTCTTGCTCGTCGCCAGAGGCTCCGAGATGCACAGAAGACGGTGGCAGCTGCTGAAAAGAAGGGCAGCGGTGAGTTTGTCGACAAGCAAGAACATAGGCAGCTGACTGTGCTTGGGAAGGAGCAGCTGCCTGGTTTTGGCAATTGCCTTCACAGCGCCCAGAAGCCCGGTGCTCTGCTGCTTTGTTTTTCGCAGTCAGTGAATTGCACACTAGTGAAGCTGAGCCAGGCTCTTCAGCTTTGCTGCTTTTGAGCATCTGTGCTCCACTTATGCTCTGTGACATCTCTCGAGGTTGTTTGCCTCGGCCAGGCTGGAAAGTGCCCGCTAGTACCTAGAGCTGGGCAGGAGAGGGCAGAGAGCACTTCCATCTGACAGCAGGTTGCAGATTGCCTCGGAAAGAGCCGTGTCCTTGGAATGTGCAGCAAATCCTCTTTCTTTGCAAACCGCGGCTAGTGTGCAGTGCAGGTACGCTCACCCCTTGCCAAATGGAGTGGGAAAGCTTTTCGCTAAGATAGAGATGACTAGAGAAGCAGAAGCGCGGATGCGGAGCTATCCGGAGGAAAGTGCTGCTTCCCGGCGTCTTTCGGCTTGAAGCGGCGCTCCGGAGCGCTCCGCTGGCGCTCTACTGAGCTGTGCGCGAATTAGCCGCTTCTTCGCCTCCGAGAAGCAGAGATCGCGGTTGCTTGGAAGAGGCGAAGAACGAAGCCGCAAAGAAGCGGGCTTGTGTGCGAAGCCTTCAGACTGCCGGAGGACGGTGGCTGCCGCTCTCCTCCCGCTTGAATTCACTCTCGGCAAGTGAATGGAAATCGTTCCAGGACAACTTGCCTGGGTTTTTACTTGGTCCTGATGCGTCCCACCTTGGCAAGTCTTGCTCGTTGCCAGAGGCTCCGAGATGCACAGAAGACGGTGGCAGCTGCTGAAAAGAAGGGCAGCGGTGAGTGTGTCGAGAAGCAAGAACATAGGCAGCTGACTGTGCTTGGGAAGGAGCAGCTGCCTGGTTTTGGCAATTGCCTTCACAGCGCCCAGAAGCCCGGTGCTCTGCTGCTTTGTTTTTCGCAGTCAGTCAATTGCACACTAGTGAAGCTGAGCCAGGCTCTTCAGCTTTGCTGCTTTTGAGCACCTGTGCTCCACTTATGCTCTGTGACATCTCTCGAGGTTGTTTGCCTCGGCCGGGCTGGAAAGTTCCCGCTAGTACCTAGAGCTGGGCAGGAGAGGGCAGAGAGCACTTCCATCTGACAGCAGGTTGCAGATTGCCTCGGAAAGAGCCGTGTCCTTGGAATGTGCAGCAAATCCTCTTTCTTTGCAAACCGCGGCTAGTGTGCAGTGCAGGTACGCTCTCCCCTTGCCAAATGGAGTGGGAAAGCTTTTCGCTAAGATAGAGATGACTAGAGAAGCAGAAGCGCGGCTCCGGAGCTATCCGGAGGAAAGTGCCGCTTCCCGGTGTCTTTCGGCTTGAAGCGGCGCTCTGGAGCGCTCCGCTGGCGCTCTACTGAGCTGTGCGCGAATTAGCCGCTTCTTCGCCTCCGAGAAGCAGAGATCGCGGTTGCTTGGAAGAGGCGAAGAACGAAGCCGCAAAGAAGCGGGCTTGTGTGCGAAGCCTTCCGACTGCTGGAGGACGGTGGCTGCCGCTGTCCTGCCTCTTGAATTCACTCTCGGCAAGCGAATGGAAAGCGTTCCAGGACAACTTGCCTGGGTTTTTACTTGGTCCTGATGCGTCCCACCTTGGCAAGTCTTGCTCGTCGCCAGAGGCTCCGAGATGCACAGAAGACGGTGGCAGCTGCTGAAAAGAAGGGCAGCGGTGAGTGTGTCGAGAAGCAAGAACATAGGCAGCTGACTGTGCTTGGGAAGGAGCAGCTGCCTGGTTTTGGCAATTGCCTTCACAGCGCCCAGAAGCCCGGTGCTCTGCTGCTTTGTTTTTCGCAGTCAGTCAATTGCACACTAGTGAAGCTGAGCCAGGCTCTTCAGCTTTGCTGCTTTTGAGCACCTGTGCTCCACTTATGCTCTGTGACATCTCTCGAGGTTGTTTGCCTCGGCCGGGCTGGAAAGTTCCCGCTAGTACCTAGAGCTGGGCAGGAGAGGGCAGAGAGCACTTCCATCTGACAGCAGGTTGCAGATTGCCTCGGAAAGAGCCGTGTCCTTGGAATGTGCAGCAAATCCTCTTTCTTTGCAAACCGCGGCTAGTGTGCAGTGCAGGTACGCTCTCCCCTTGCCAAATGGAGTGGGAAAGCTTTTCGCTAAGATAGAGATGACTAGAGAAGCAGAAGCGCGGCTCCGGAGCTATCTGGAGGAAAGTGCCGCTTCCCCGGTGTCTTTCGGCTTGAAGCGGCGCTCTGGAGCGCTCCGCTGGCGCTCTACTGAGCTGTACGCGAATTAGCCGCTTCTTCGCCTCCGAGAAGCAGAGATCGCGGTTGCTTGGAAGAGGCGAAGAACGAAGCCGCAAAGAAGCGGGCTTGTGTGCGAAGCCTTCCGACTGCTGGAGGACGGTGGCTGCCGCTCTCCTGCCTCTTGAATTCACTCTCGGCAAGCGAATGGAAAGCGTTCCAGGACAACTTGCCTGGGTTTTTACTTGGTCCTGATGCGTCCCACCTTGGCAAGTCTTGCTCGCCGCCAGAGGCTCCGAGATGCACAGAAGACGGTGGCAGCTGCTGAAAAGAAGGGCAGCGGTGAGTGTGTCAAGAAGCAAGAACAGAGGCAGCTGACTGTGCTTGGGAAGGAGCAGCTGCCTGGTTTTGGCAATTGCCTTCACAGCGCCCAGAAGCCCGGTGCTCTGCTGCTTTGTTTTTCGCAGTCAATGAATTGCACACTAGTGAAGTTGAGCCAGGCTCTTCAGCTTTGCTGCTTTTGAGCATCTGTGCTCCACTTATGCTCTGTGACATCTCTCGAGGTTGTTTGCCTCGGCCAGGCTGGAAAGTGCCCGCTAGTACCTAGAGCTGGGCAGGAGAGGGCAGAGAGCACTTCCATCTGACAGCAGGTTGCAGATTGCCTCGGAAAGAGCCGTGTCCTTGGAATGTGCAGCAAATCCTCTTTCTTTGCAAACCGCGGTTAGTGTGCAGTGCAGGTACGCTCTCCCCTTGCCAAATGGAGTGGGAAAGCTTTTCGCTAAGATAGAGATGACTAGAGAAGCAGAAGCGCGGCTCCGGAGCTATCCGGAGGAAAGTGCCGCTTCCCGGCGTCTTTCAGCTTGAAGCGGCGCTCCGGAGTGCTCCGCTGGTGCTCTACTGAGCTGTGCGCGAATTAGCCGCTTCTTCGCCTCCGAGAAGCAGAGATCGCGGTTGCTTGGAAGAGGCGAAGAACGAAGCCGCAAAGAAGCGGGCTTGTGTGCGAAGCCTTCCGACTGCTGGAGGACGGTGGCTGCCGCTCTCCTGCCTGTTGAATTCACTCTCGGCAAGCGAATGGAAAGCGTTCCAGGACAACTTGCCTGGGTTTTTACTTGGTCCTGATGCGTCCCACCTTGGCAAGTCTTGCTCGTCGCCAGAGGCTCCGAGATGCACAGAAGACGGTGGCAGCTGCTGAAAAGAAGGGCAGCGGTGAGTTTGTCGACAAGCAAGAACATAGGCAGCTGACTGTGCTTGGGAAGGAGCAGCTGCCTGGTTTTGGCAATTGCCTTCACAGCGCCCAGAAGCCCGGTGCTCTGCTGCTTTGTTTTTCGCAGTCAGTGAATTGCACACTAGTGAAGCTGAGCCAGGCTCTTCAGCTTTGCTGCTTTTGAGCATCTGTGCTCCACTTATGCTCTGTGACATCTCTCGAGGTTGCTTTGCCTCGGCCAGGCTGGAAAGTGCCCGCTAGTACCTAGAGCTGGGCAGGAGAGGGCAGAGAGCACTTCCATCTGACAGCAGGTTGCAGATTGCCTCGGAAAGAGCCGTGTCCTTGGAATGTGCAGCAAATCCTCTTTCTTTGCAAACCGCGGCTAGTGTGCAGTGCAGGTACGCTCACCCCTTGCCAAATGGAGTGGGAAAGCTTTTCGCTAAGATAGAGATGACTAGAGAAGCAGAAGCGCGGATGCGGAGCTATCCGGAGGAAAGTGCTGCTTCCCGGCGTCTTTCGGCTTGAAGCGGCGCTCCGGAGCGCTCCGCTGGCGCTCTACTGAGCTGTGCGCGAATTAGCCGCTTCTTCGCCTCCGAGAAGCAGAGATCGCGGTTGCTTGGAAGAGGCGAAGAACGAAGCCGCAAAGAAGCGGGCTTGTGTGCGAAGCCTTCAGACTGCCGGAGGACGGTGGCTGCCGCTCTCCTCCCGCTTGAATTCACTCTCGGCAAGCGAATGGAAAGCGTTCCAGGACAACTTGCCTGGGTTTTTACTTGGTCCTGATGCGTCCCACCTTGGCAAGTCTTGCTCGTTGCCAGAGGCTCCGAGATGCACAGAAGACGGTGGCAGCTGCTGAAAAGAAGGGCAGCGGTGAGTTTGTCGACAAGCAAGAACATAGGCAGCTGACTGTGCTTGGGAAGGAGCAGCTGCCTGGTTTTGGCAATTGCCTTCACAGCGCCCAGAAGCCCGGTGTTCTGCTGCTTTGTTTTTCGCAGTCAGTCAATTGCACACTAGTGAAGCTGAGCCAGGCTCTTCAGCTTTGCTGCTTTTGAGCATCTGTGCTCCACATATGCTCTGTGACATCTCTCGAGGTTGTTTGCCTCGGCCAGGCTGGAAAGTGCCCGCTAGTACCTAGAGCTGGGCAGGAGAGGGCAGAGAGCACTTCCATCTGACAGCAGGTTGCAGATTGCCTCGGAAAGAGCCGTGTCCTTGGAATGTGCAGCAAATCCTCTTTCTTTGCAAACCGCGGCTAGTGTGCAGTGCAGGTACGCTCTCCCCTTGCCAAATGGAGTGGGAAAGCTTTTCGCTAAGATAGAGATGACTAGAGAAGCAGAAGCACGGCTCCGAAACTATCCGGAGGAAAGTGCCGCTTCCTGGCGTCTTTCGGCTTGAAGCGGCGCTCCGGAGCGCTCCGCTGGCGCTCTACTGAGCTGTGCGCGAATTAGCCGCTTCTTCGCCTCCGAGAAGCAGAGATCGCGGTTGCTTGGAAGAGGCGAAGAACGAAGCCGCAAAGAAGCGGGCTTGTGTGCGAAGCCTTCCGACTGCTGGAGGACGGTGGCTGCCGCTCTCCTGCCTCTTGAATTCACTCTCGGCAAGCGAATGGAAAGCGTTCCAGGACAACTTGCCTGGGTTTTTACTTGGTCCTGATGCGTCCCACCTTGGCAAGTCTTGCTCGTCGCCAGAGGCTCCGAGATGCACAGAAGACGGTGGCAGCTGCTGAAAAGAAGGGCAGCGGTGAGTGTGTCGAGAAGCAAGAACATAGGCAGCTGACTGTGCTTGGGAAGGAGCAGCTGCCTGGTTTTGGCAATTGCCTTCACAGCGCCCAGAAGCCCGGTGCTCTGCTGCTTTGTTTTTTCGCAGTCAGTCAATTGCACACTAGTGAAGCTGAGCCAGGCTCTTCAGCTTTGCTGCTTTTGAGCACCTGTGCTCCACTTATGCTCTGTGACATCTCTCGAGGTTGTTTGCCTCGGCCGGGCTGGAAAGTTCCCGCTAGTACCTAGAGCTGGGCAGGAGAGGGCAGAGAGCACTTCCATCTGACAGCAGGTTGCAGATTGCCTCGGAAAGAGCCGTGTCCTTGGAATGTGCAGCAAATCCTCTTTCTTTGCAAACCGCGGCTAGTGTGCAGTGCAGGTACGCTCTCCCCTTGCCAAATGGAGTGGGAAAGCTTTTCGCTAAGATAGAGATGACTAGAGAAGCAGAAGCGCGGCTCCGGAGCTATCCGGAGGAAAGTGCCGCTTCCCGGTGTCTTTCGGCTTGAAGCGGCGCTCTGGAGCGCTCCGCTGGCGCTCTACTGAGCTGTGCGCGAATTAGCCGCTTCTTCGCCTCCGAGAAGCAGAGATCGCGGTTGCTTGGAAGAGGCGAAGAACGAAGCCGCAAAGAAGCGGGCTTGTGTGCGAAGCCTTCCGACTGCTGGAGGACGGTGGCTGCCGCTCTCCTGCCTGTTGAATTCACTCTCGGCAAGCGAATGGAAAGCGTTCCAGGACAACTTGCCTGGGTTTTTACTTGGTCCTGATGCGTCCCACCTTGGCAAGTCTTGCTCGTCGCCAGAGGCTCCGAGATGCACAGAAGACGGTGGCAGCTGCTGAAAAGAAGGGCAGCGGTGAGTGTGTCGAGAAGCAAGAACATAGGCAGCTGACTGTGCTTGGGAAGGAGCAGCTGCCTGGTTTTGGCAATTGCCTTCACAGCGCCCAGAAGCCCGGTGCTCTGCTGCTTTGTTTTTCGCAGTCAGTCAATTGCACACTAGTGAAGCTGAGCCAGGCTCTTCAGCTTTGCTGCTTTTGAGCACCTGTGCTCCACTTATGCTCTGTGACATCTCTCGAGGTTGTTTGCCTCGGCCGGGCTGGAAAGTTCCCCGCTAGTACCTAGAGCTGGGCAGGAGAGGGCAGAGAGCACTTCCATCTGACAGCAGGTTGCAGATTGCCTCGGAAAGAGCCGTGTCCTTGGAATGTGCAGCAAATCCTCTTTCTTTGCAAACCGCGGCTAGTGTGCAGTGCAGGTACGCTCTCCCCTTGCCAAATGGAGTGGGAAAGCTTTTCGCTAAGATAGAGATGACTAGAGAAGCAGAAGCGCGGCTCCGGAGCTATCCGGAGGAAAGTGCCGCTTCCCGGTGTCTTTCGGCTTGAAGCGGCGCTCTGGAGCGCTCCGCTGGCGCTCTACTGAGCTGTACGCGAATTAGCCGCTTCTTCGCCTCCGAGAAGCAGAGATCGCGGTTGCTTGGAAGAGGCGAAGAACGAAGCCGCAAAGAAGCGGGCTTGTGTGCGAAGCCTTCCGACTGCTGGAGGACGGTGGCTGCCGCTCTCCTGCCTGTTGAATTCACTCTCGGCAAGCGAATGGAAAGCGTTCCAGGACAACTTGCCTGGGTTTTTACTTGGTCCTGATGCGTCCCACCTTGGCAAGTCTTGCTCGTCGCCAGAGGCTCCGAGATGCACAGAAGACGGTGGCAGCTGCTGAAAAGAAGGGCAGCGGTGAGTGTGTCAAGAAGCAAGAACAGAGGCAGCTGACTGTGCTTGGGAAGGAGCAGCTGCCTGGTTTTGGCAATTGCCTTCACAGCGCCCAGAAGCCCGGTGCTCTGCTGCTTTGTTTTTCGCAGTCAATGAATTGCACACTAGTGAAGTTGAGCCAGGCTCTTCAGCTTTGCTGCTTTTGAGCATCTGTGCTCCACTTATGCTCTGTGACATCTCTCGAGGTTGTTTGCCTCGGCCAGGCTGGAAAGTGCCCGCTAGTACCTAGAGCTGGGCAGGAGAGGGCAGAGAGCACTTCCATCTGACAGCAGGTTGCAGATTGCCTCGGAAAGAGCCGTGTCCTTGGAATGTGCAGCAAATCCTCTTTCTTTGCAAACCGCGGTTAGTGTGCAGTGCAGGTACGCTCTCCCCTTGCCAAATGGAGTGGGAAAGCTTTTCGCTAAGATAGAGATGACTAGAGAAGCAGAAGCGCGGCTCCGGAGCTATCCGGAGGAAAGTGCCGCTTCCCGGCGTCTTTCAGCTTGAAGCGGCGCTCCGGAGTGCTCCGCTGGTGCTCTACTGAGCTGTGCGCGAATTAGCCGCTTCTTCGCCTCCGAGAAGCAGAGATCGCGGTTGCTTGGAAGAGGCGAAGAACGAAGCCGCAAAGAAGCGGGCTTGTGTGCGAAGCCTTCCGACTGCTGGAGGACGGTGGCTGCCGCTCTCCTGCCTGTTGAATTCACTCTCGGCAAGCGAATGGAAAGCGTTCCAGGACAACTTGCCTGGGGTTTTTACTTGGTCCTGATGCGTCCCACCTTGGCAAGTCTTGCTCGTCGCCAGAGGCTCCGAGATGCACAGAAGACGGTGGCAGCTGCTGAAAAGAAGGGCAGCGGTGAGTTTGTCGACAAGCAAGAACATAGGCAGCTGACTGTGCTTGGGAAGGAGCAGCTGCCTGGTTTTGGCAATTGCCTTCACAGCGCCCAGAAGCCCGGTGCTCTGCTGCTTTGTTTTTCGCAGTCAGTGAATTGCACACTAGTGAAGCTGAGCCAGGCTCTTCAGCTTTGCTGCTTTTGAGCATCTGTGCTCCACTTATGCTCTGTGACATCTCTCGAGGTTGTTTGCCTCGGCCAGGCTGGAAAGTGCCCGCTAGTACCTAGAGCTGGGCAGGAGAGGGCAGAGAGCACTTCCATCTGACAGCAGGTTGCAGATTGCCTCGGAAAGAGCCGTGTCCTTGGAATGTGCAGCAAATCCTCTTTCTTTGCAAACCGCGGCTAGTGTGCAGTGCAGGTACGCTCACCCCTTGCCAAATGGAGTGGGAAAGCTTTTCGCTAAGATAGAGATGACTAGAGAAGCAGAAGCGCGGATGCGGAGCTATCCGGAGGAAAGTGCTGCTTCCCGGCGTCTTTCGGCTTGAAGCGGCGCTCCGGAGCGCTCCGCTGGCGCTCTACTGAGCTGTGCGCGAATTAGCCGCTTCTTCGCCTCCGAGAAGCAGAGATCGCGGTTGCTTGGAAGAGGCGAAGAACGAAGCCGCAAAGAAGCGGGCTTGTGTGCGAAGCCTTCAGACTGCCGGAGGACGGTGGCTGCCGCTCTCCTCCCGCTTGAATTCACTCTCGGCAAGCGAATGGAAAGCGTTCCAGGACAACTTGCCTGGGTTTTTACTTGGTCCTGATGCGTCCCACCTTGGCAAGTCTTGCTCGTTGCCAGAGGCTCCGAGATGCACAGAAGACGGTGGCAGCTGCTGAAAAGAAGGGCAGCGGTGAGTTTGTCGACAAGCAAGAACATAGGCAGCTGACTGTGCTTGGGAAGGAGCAGCTGCCTGGTTTTGGCAATTGCCTTCACAGCGCCCAGAAGCCCGGTGTTCTGCTGCTTTGTTTTTCGCAGTCAGTCAATTGCACACTAGTGAAGCTGAGCCAGGCTCTTCAGCTTTGCTGCTTTTGAGCATCTGTGCTCCACATATGCTCTGTGACATCTCTCGAGGTTGTTTGCCTCGGCCAGGCTGGAAAGTGCCCGCTAGTACCTAGAGCTGGGCAGGAGAGGGCAGAGAGCACTTCCATCTGACAGCAGGTTGCAGATTGCCTCGGAAAGAGCCGTGTCCTTGGAATGTGCAGCAAATCCTCTTTCTTTGCAAACCGCGGCTAGTGTGCAGTGCAGGTACGCTCTCCCCTTGCCAAATGGAGTGGGAAAGCTTTTCGCTAAGATAGAGATGACTAGAGAAGCAGAAGCACGGCTCCGGAGCTATCCGGAGGAAAGTGCCGCTTCCTGGCGTCTTTCGGCTTGAAGCGGCGCTCC